>NW_028157762.1:132412-199912 GCF_964263955.1 Coregonus lavaretus
CCAGAACAGGGGTTGTGTCCCAAATTGCACCATTTAGTCTTTAGCGGGCAGAGTAACTTTACACCACAAACTATTCTCATATCCCTGCTACTGTGACCCTACATAGCCTGGTATCCCTGCTACTATGACCCTACATAGCCTGGTATCCCTGCTACTATGACCCTACATAGCCTGGTATCCCTGCTACTGTGACCCTACATAGTCTAGCCTGGTATCCCTGCTACTATGACCCTACATAGTCTAGCCTGGTATCCCTGCTACTGTGACCCTATATAGCCTGGTATCCCTGCTACTATGACCCTACATAGCCTGGTATCCCTGCTACTATGACCCTATATAGCCTGGTATCCTTACTACTATGACCCTACATAGTCTAGCCTGGTATCCCTGCTACTATGACCCTACATAGCCTGGTATCCCTGCTACTATGACCCTACATAGCCTGGTATCCCTGCTACTGTGACCCTACATAGTCTAGCCTGGTATCCCTGCTACTATGACCCTACATAGCCTGGTATCCCTGCTACTGTGACCCTATATAGTCTAGCCTGGTATCCCTGCTGCTATGACCCTACATAGCCTGGTATCCCTGCTACTGTGACCCTACATAGTCTAGCCTGGTATCCCTGCTACTGTGACCCTACATAGCCTGGTATCCCTGCTACTGTGACCCTACATAGTCTAGCCTGGTATCCCTGCTACTATGACCCTACATAGCCTGGTATCCCTGCTACTGTGACCCTACATAGTCTAGCCTGGTATCCCTGCTACTATGACCCTACATAGCCTGGTATCCCTGCTACTATGACCATACATAGTCTAGCCTGGTATCCCTGCTACTATGACCCTACATAGTCTAGCCTGGTATCCCTGCTACTATGAACCTACATAGCCTGGTATCCCTGCTACTGTGACCCTACATAGTCTACCCTGGTATCCCTGCTACTATGACCCTACATAGCCTGGTATCCCTGCTACTGTGACCCTACATAGTCTACCCTGGTATCCCTGCTACTATGACCCTACATAGCCTGGTATCCCTGCTACTATGACCCTACATAGCCTGGTATCCCTACTACTATGACCCTACATAGCCTGGTATCCCTACTACTATGACCCTACATAGCCTGGTATCCCTGCTACTGTGACCCTACATAGTCTAGCCTGGTATCCCTGCTACTATGACCCTACATAGCCTGGTATCCCTGCTACTGTGACCCTACATAGTCTAGCCTGGTATCCCTGCTGCTATGACCCTACATAGCCTGGTATCCCTGCTACTATGACCCTACATAGTCTAGCCTGGTATCCCTGCTAATGTGACCCTACATAGTCTAGCCTGGTATCCCTGCTACTATGACCCTACATAGCCTGGTATCCCTGCTACTATGACCCTACATATCCTATAGGGAGGAGGTCAGAGACCTGGCAGTGTGGTGCCAGGACAACAACCTCTCCCTCAACGTGAGCAAGACAAACGAGCTGATCATGGACTACAGGAAAAGGAGGGCGAACACGCCCCCATTCACATCGACTGAGCTGTAGTGGAGCGGGTCAAGAGTTTCAAGTTCCTTGGTGTCCACATCACCAACAAACTATCATGGTCCAAACACACCAAGACAGTCGTGAAGAGGGCAGGACAAAGCCTATTCCCCCTCAGGAGACTGAAAAGATTTGGCATGGGTCCCCAGATCCTCAAAAAGTTCTACAGCTGCACCATCGAGAGCATCCTGACTGGTTGCATCACCGCCTGGTATGGCAACTGCTTGGCCTCCGACCGCAAGGCACTACAGAGGGTAGTGCATATGGACCAGTACATCACTGGGGCCAAGCTTCCTGCCATCCAGGACCTCTATACCAGGCGGTGTCAGAGGAAGGCACCAAAAATTATCAAAGACACCAGTCACCCAAGTCATAGACTGTTCTCTCTGCTACCGCACGGTAAGCGGTACCGGAGCGCCAAGTCTAGATCCAAAAGGCTCCATATCAGCTTCTACCCCCAAGCGATAAGACTGCTGAACAATTAATCAAATGGCCACCCGGACTATTTGCATTGACCCCCCACTGCTGCTACTCGCTGTTTATTATCTATGCATAGTCACTTTACCCCTATGTACAAATTACCTCAACTAACCTGTACCCCCGCACATTGACTCAGTACCGGTAACCCCTGTATATAGCCTCGTTATTGTTATTTTATTGTGTTACTTTTTATTTTATTTTTTCCTTGAGTTTATTTAGTAAATATTTACTTAACTCTATTTCTTGAACTGCATTGTTGGTTAAGGGCTTGTAAGTAAGTATTTCACGGTAAGGTCTACACCTGTTCTATTCGGCGCATGTGACAAATAAAGATTTGATTTGATTGTAAATGACAAGGATACAATGCTACTCTATCTGCCTATAAATGACAAGGATACAATGCTACTCTATCTGCCTATAAATGTTCCTAATCAAATCCAACTCATTAAAATCCTTTATTAGGCTACAATCATATTACTAATGATTAAATCCTTTATTAGACTACAGTCATTTTACCATGGGAAGAACCAAGGATAAGACTTCATTCATCATTGAGTTTCTTCAGCCTCCTTCTCATCCTGTGAAAGGGTACAGCAGTCCTCAGTGAAGCATCAAAATGAGAAAAATAGCCATCAACGTATTCATCATTTGCCAACTGCAAGCGATCTGCAAGCCTCTCCTCTCCCTACGGACTGGGTTAAATCAACAGCCAAGTGACCCTGAAAACGCTGAAACAATTGGGCTTTTCTCCTTGGCTATGTCCCAAATGGCACCCTATTCCTTATATAGTGCACTACCAGGGCTCTGGTCAAAAGTAGTGCACTACAGTATATAGGGAATCATTTGGGGACGTAGCCCTTCTCTTATCTTAGAAGAATAACAATAACAGCCGACTTAACACACGAACTTGATGACCGGCAACTGCTCCACTACATTACACTACAACTGCTCCACTACATTACACTACAACTGCTCCACTACATTACACTACAACTGCTCCACTACATTACACTACAACTGCTCCACTACATTACACTACAACTGCTCCACTACATTTAGAAGGTTAGTTAGAACGAACTAACGCAATTACAGAGGCATTTATATACATGGGATGTCATGTTTTGAATAAAACATGTTTTGATATCATGTAGTGTTCTGTGTTAGATAAAGCACTGTGAAGAAAGTTGCTTTTAAATACATAATTTGGTAACTAAGAAAGTATTTGGACAAGATGGTTCCCATAATGCCTGGCGAAAACCAAACTCTGCATTCCACAGTAAGAACATCATACCAAAGGTCAAGCATGGTGGTGGTGGTGTGATGGTTTGGGGATGCTTTGCTGCCTCAGGACCTGGACGACTTGCCTTAATAGAAGGAACCATGAACTCTGCTCTGTATCAGAGAATTCTACAGGAGAATGTCAGACCATCCGTCTGTGAGCTGAAGTTGAAGCGCAGCTGGGTCATGCAGCAAGACAATGATCCAAAACACACAATCGAGTCTACATGAAAATTGCTAAAAAGCAACAAATTGGAAGTTTTGGAATGGCCTAGTCAAAGTCCAGACCTAATCCCAATTGAGATGTTGTGGCAAGACTTGAAACGTGCAGTTCATGCTTGAAAACCCACACGTCACTGAGTTAAAGCAGTTCTGCATGGAAGAGTGGGCCAAAATTCCTCCACAGCGACGTGAGAGACTGATCAACAACTACAGGAAGCATTTGGTTGGAGTCATTGCAGCTAAAGGTGGCACAACCAGTTATTGAGTGTAAGGGGGCAATTGCTTTTTCACACAGGGGAATTGGGTGTTGCATAACTTTGTTTATGAAATAAATGAAATAAATATGTAATTGTTGTGTTATTTGTTCACTTATGTTCCCTTGATCTAATATTAGGTTTTGGTTGAAGATCTGCTAACATTCAGTATCACAAATATGCGAAAGTAGAGAAAATTAGAAAGGGGGCAAATACTTTTTCATAGCACTGTATATACATGGATGTTATGTTTTGAATAAAACGTGTTTTGATGTCATGTAGTGTTCTTTATGTGTGTTCTCTGTTTGATAAGCACTGTGAAGAAAGTCATATTTTGGCGACTAAGAATGTTTGAATCCTCCCACTTTGGTCTGGATGTGTCAACGTGTAGTTCATACATGCATAATATATGACCAGCATTACTGTATTACCTCAATAAGCCACAAAATTCCTAGTTTGAAAGCGAATGTTTTCTTGAAGCTGTGCCGTGCCATTTTCCCCACATTTCCCCCCACGTGGGCCAGCCCCCTAGCAATTTGAGTTCTAGCCAATGAGCTTCAGCCCCTCGCATTTGAGCGAGAGCTAGCAAGAGGCCTGCCCAGCATCATCCAATGAGGTTGCAGGGTAGGCCCAACGGCTCAGTGGACACAGCATAGCACTTGCTTTGGCAATGTTAACATACGTTTCCCATGCCAATAAAGCCCTTAAATTGAAATTGAAATTGAAATTGAATTGAGAGAGAGAGAGAGAGAGAGAGAGAGAGAGAGAGAGAGAGAGCAATGACTTGTTGCACATATTGTATGTGAGGTAGTATGCAATTTTCAGGGACCACTTTTGGCTCGTGTCACAACTACTGGCTGCAAAAGTATACAGAAGTACCGGAGAATCTCTTTAAAACACTTGCTGCTCAAATCTATTATTCTTTATTCTTAATTTCTTGTTTAAAATGCGTGACCAGTTAGCTAACTGTAATACAGGTGGTTTTGTCCCAGCCAAAGCATAACAGGACAGTGTTAAATGTGCCAATGTTGGTGTCTTACTTTGTATAGTGGGTTTTGGTCCATTTTACAATAATAATAATAATAACATTTAGCAGACGCTTTTATCCAAAAGCGACGTACAGTAAATAAATAATATGCCATTTAGCAGACGCTTTTATCCAAAGCGACTTACAGTCGTGCGTGCATACAGTCATGTGTGCATACATTTTTACGTATGGGTGGTCCCGGGGATCGAACCCACTACCCTGGCGTTACAAGCGCCGTGCTCTACCAACTGAGCTACAGAGGACCACAGTATAAATGTAATTTAATTGCCAACAGGAAAAGGCTATGTTGTTGCTGAGTAACTACTTTAACTAGTGTAATATGTATTTGATTGAGCTGAACCCTTAGCAGAGATGACTATTGCAACTCCTAACAATGGGCGCTGCTACATCTGTTACATCATAACAGTACTACATATCCCAACGGTTGTATTTGATAATGGGTTTTTGGGGGACAGCTATTGTAGCTTTTTAATCAGGCATTAAGTAGGCCTACTACCTCACAGGTAAATGTGTATAGATTACCTCAGCCAGTGGTAATTGTTTGTGGGTGGGTATGAGAGAGATAGATTCACATGCTAAAAACAAAACAAAAAAACAATCACAAATGTTGTTATTTAATTATTATTAAGGTTTTATTTACTCAACTTTCCGGTCTAATTGTTACCTAAACAAAAATAAATGACCAACTTTAGAAAACATTAGCAAATATTCAGTCAATTTAAAATGATGCGCTTGGTCAACTTGTGTCATATGTTCATTCAACTATAAATTATTAATTGGGCATCTTAATTAAGCATTCTGATATTCCTGCTACGGCACCATGTCTGTGTCAATTTTTTTGTTTTTCTTTATACAATAGTTGTCTAATGTTGGCATATTACTCTGTTTTAATGTAACTCTGATAAATAAAATTGGTTTTATGAGCTTTACTTTGAGTTCAAAGTGTATAATAAATAATAATATAATATGCCATTTAGCAGACGCTTTTATCCAAAGCGACTTACAGTCGTGCGTACATACATTTTTTTTTGTGTATGGGTGGTCCCGGGGATCGAACCCACTACCTTGGCGTTACAAGCGCCGTGCTCTACCAGCTGAGCTACAGAGGAAATTAGTTATTGACACATACATGGTGGCGTAGCAGGAGGATTTGTATAATGTGAACCAAGAGGTTGTGAGTTAAAATCCCAGGTGAGGACATGTTGAATAATAATTACTGTATAAATGAACATGTAATCATGTATGTAAAATGTGTGTAGTTTTTGGTCTGCAGCAGCCCCGCCCTGCTCAGTGAGAGGAAGCCCCCTGTCTGTATCCCAAATTGCACCATATTCCCTATGTAGTGCACTACTTTTAGCCAGGGCCTAGGGTAGAAGTGAATAATGTAGGGCCTTCAAACTAAACTCTGGACCTCGAAGCTAGTTCCACTGCATTTTTTAAATTGTTCCCCTCCTATCAGGGACTTATGTAGACATGGGACACCAGGTGGGTGCAATTAATGATGTGGTAGAACAGAAAACCAGCAGGCTTCGGACCTCGTAGGGTAAGAGTAGAATAGCTCTGATGTAGGGAACAGGGTGACCTCGTAGGGTAAGAGTAGAATACCCCTGATGTAAGGAACAGGGTGACCTCGTAGGGTAAGAGTAGAATACCCCTGATGTAGGGAACAGGGTGACCTCGTAGGGTAAGAGTAGAATACCCCTGATGTAGGGAACAGGGTGACCTCGTAGGGTAAGAGTAGAATACCCCTGATGTAAGGAACAGGGTCACCTCGTAGGGTAAGAGTAGAATACCCCTGATGTAGGGAACAGGGTGACCTCGTAGGTTAAGAGTAGAATACCCCTGATGTAGGGAACAGGGTGACCTCGTAGGGTAAGAGTAGAATACCCCTGATGTAAGGAATAGGTTGACCTCGTAGGGTAAGAGTAGAATAGCCCTGATGTAGGGAACAGGGTGACCTTGTAGGGTAAGATTAGAATACCCCTGATATAGGGAATAGGGTGACCTCGTAGGGTAAGAGTAGAATAGCCCTGATGTAGGGAACAGGGTGACCTCGTAGGGTAAGAGTAGAATACCCCTGATATAGGGAATAGGGTGACCTCGTAGGGTAAGAGTAGAATAGCCCTGATGTAGGGAATAGGGTGACCTCGTAGGGTAAGAGTAGAATACCCCTGATATAGGGAATAGGGTGACCTCGTAGGGTAAGAGTAGAATACCCCTGATGTAGGGAATAGGGTGACCTCGTAGGGTAAGAGTAGAATACCCCTGATATAGGGAATAGGGTGACCTCGTAGGGTAAGAGTAGAATACCCCTGATGTAGGGAACAGGGTGACCTCGTAGGGTAAGAGTAGAATACCCCTGATATAGGGAACAGGGTGACCTCGTAGGGTAAGAGTAGAATACCCCTGATATAGGGAACAGGGTGACCTCGTAGGGTAAGAGTAGAATACCCCTGATATAGGGAATAGGGTGACCTCGTAGGGTAAGAGTAGAATACCCCTGATGTAGGGAACAGGGTGACCTCGTAGGGTAAGAGTAGAATACCCCGATGTAGGGAATAGGGTGACCTCGTAGGGTAAGAGTAGAATACCCCTGATGTAGGGAACAGGGTGACCTCATAGGGTAAGAGTTGAATACCCCTGATATGGGGAATAGGGTGACCTCGTAGGGTAAGTGTTGAATACCCCTGATGTAGGGAATAGGGTGACCTCGTAGGGTAAGAGTAGAATACCCCTGATATAGGTAACAGGGTGACCTCGTAGGGTAAGAGTAGAATACCCCTGATATAGGGAATAGGGTGACCTCGTAGGGTAAGAGTAGAATACCCCTGATATAGGTAACAGGGTGACCTCGTAGGGTAAGAGTAGAATACCCCTGATATAGGGAATAGGGTGACCTCGTAGGGTAAGAGTAGAATACCCCTGATATAGGGAACAGGGTGACCTCGTAGGGTAAGAGTAGAATACCCCTGATGTAGGGAACAGGGTGACCTCGTAGGGTAAGAGTAGAATACCCCGATGTAGGGAATAGGGTGACCTCGTAGGGTAAGAGTAGAATACCCCTGATGTAGGGAACAGGGTGACCTCATAGGGTAAGAGTTGAATACCCCTGATATAGGGAATAGGGTGACCTCGTAGGGTAAGTGTTGAATACCCCTGATGTAGGGAATAGGGTGACCTCGTAGGGTAAGAGTAGAATACCCCTGATATAGGGAATAGGGTGACCTCGTAGGGTAAGTGTAGAATACCCCTGATGTAGGGAACAGGGTGACCTCGTAGGTTAAGAGTAGAATACCCCTGATGTAGGGAACAGGGTGACCTCGTAGGGTAAGAGTAGAATACCCCTGATGTAAGGAATAGGTTGACCTCGTAGGGTAAGAGTAGAATACCCCTGATATAGGGAACAGGGTGACCTCGTAGGGTAAGAGTAGAATACCCCTGATGTAGGGAACAGGGTGACCTCGTAGGGTAAGAGTAGAATACCCCGATGTAGGGAATAGGGTGACCTCGTAGGGTAAGAGTAGAATACCCCTGATGTAGGGAACAGGGTGACCTCATAGGGTAAGAGTTGAATACCCCTGATATAGGGAATAGGGTGACCTCGTAGGGTAAGTGTTGAATACCCCTGATGTAGGGAATAGGGTGACCTCGTAGGGTAAGAGTAGAATACCCCTGATATAGGTAACAGGGTGACCTCGTAGGGTAAGAGTAGAATACCCCTGATATAGGGAACAGGGTGACCTCGTAGGGTAAGAGTAGAATACCCCTGATATAGGGAACAGGGTGACCTCGTAGGGTAAGAGTAGAATACCCCTGATGTGCCCCCGTAGGAGAAAAATGCAACAAGGGGTATTATTATTATTCACTGTTCTCTTTGCTAAGTCAAACTGCTCCCTGGTTGTGGGAATGGTGCAGAATACTTCATTCATTCCCAATGGAGCTTGATTACACTACTGAACATATCTACACAATTTCTCTCTTAATCAAAATTGCTTCTAGGCCTAAACATTGTTGTTCACTAGTTTTCTCCAATTAGGGAAGGGGTGGTGGGGTTGGAAAGTAACAAAGGGAAATATATTTTTTTAAAGTATATGTACAGTGGGGAGAACAAGTATTTGATACACTGCCGATTTTGCAGGTTTTCCTACTTACAATGCATGTAGAGGTCTCTAATTTTTATCATAGGTACACTTCAACTGTGAGAGACGGAATGTAAAACAAAAATCCAGGAAATCACATTGTATGATTTTTAAGTAATTAATTTGCATTAAGCTATTATTTGCATTTGCATCCTATTTAAGTAGGAAAACCTGCAAAATCGGCAGTGTATCAAATACTTGTTCTCCCCACTGTATATATACGGGCTCCCGAGTGGCGCAGCGGTCTAAGGCACTGCATCTTGAGGTGACTACAGACCCCCTGGTTCGATTCCAGGCTGTATCACAACCGGCCGTGATTGGGAGTCCCATAGGGCGGCGCACAATTGGCCCAGCGTCGTCCGGGTTTGGCCGGTGTAGGCCGTCATTGTAAATAAGAATTTGTTCTTAACTGATTTGCCTAGTTAAATAAAGGTAAAATATATATACTTGCGAGAAAATAAAACATATGGGGGATTGGAAGTGATGCAGACAATTACATTGATGGAAGTTACAATCTATCTGCAATATTAAAGCTGATCTACCCCTAAAAATATTACAAAAAATGAAGATAAAACATTTAATAAACGCTTCTCTCTGCTGCTTCAGTTCAGAGACATGTGTAAAAGGAAATAAATAATGAGGATGTTCCTAACAGAAAAAAGATGTGTTTCCTAAACCTGGCAAAAGCTTAAATAATATCATAACTGAATGTCACTGGTGGACTGCATTTACCATGGGAGGATGAAAAGGGGATTATTACGGTATGGTTGGAGGAGTGTGTGTACCCAACCCTCAGGAGAGGCCTGGCACGCTTTGTCTTCCAGAATGGAACATCCAGCCAGTGTGAAATGGAGGTCAGTACCTTTGCACTCAGTCAGAACATTTCTAAAGTATTTATCTATCTTAGTCACTGGTGTCTCTTTTTTTCCACTCCATCAAGCATGTATGTTTCACTTCAAGGCTTTACAAAGCCTTTATATATATATATATATATATATATATATATATATATATATATATATATATATATATATATATATATATATATATATACAGTGGGGAAATAAAGTATTTAGTCAGCCAAAAATTGTGCAAGTTCTCCCACTTAAAAAGATGAGAGAGGCCTGTAATTTTCATCAGAGGTACACGTCAACTATGACAGACAAATTGAGGAAAAAAAATCCAGAAAATCACATTGTAGGATTTTTAATGAATTTATTTGCAAATTATGGTGGAAAATAAGTATTTGGTCACCTACAAACAAGCAAGATTTCTGGCTCTCACAGACCTGTAACTTCTTCTTTAAGAGGCTCCTCTGTCCTCCACTCGTTACCTGTATTAATGGCACCTGTTTGAACTTGTTATCAGTATAAAAGACACCTGTCCACAAACTCAAACAGTCACACTCCAAACTCCACTATGGCCAAGACCAAAGAGCTGTCAAAGGACACCAGAAACAAAATTGTAGACCTGCACCAGGCTGGGGAGACAATCTGCAATAGGTAAGCAGCTTGGTTTGAAGAAATCAACTGTGGGAGCAATTATTAGGAAATGGAAGACATACAAGACCACTGATAATCTCCCTCGATCTGGGGCTCCACGCAAGATCTCACCCCATGGGGTCAAAATGATCACAAGAACGGTGAGCAAAAATCCCAGAACCACACGGGGGGACCTACTGAATGACCTGCAGAGAGCTGGGACCAAAGTAACAAAGCCTACCATCAGTAACACACTACGCCGCCAGGGACTCAAATCCTGCAGTACCAGACGTGTCCCCCTGCTTAAGCCAGTACATGTCCAGGCCCGTCTGAAGTTTGCTAGAGTGCATTTGGATGATCCAGAAGAGGATTGGGAGAATGTCATATGGTCAGATGAAACCAGAATATAACTTTTTGGTAAAAACTCAACTCGTCGTGTTTGGAGGACAAAGAATGCTGAGTTGCATCCAAAGAACACCATACCTACTGTGAAGCATGGGGGTGGAAACATCATGCTTTGGGGCTGTTTTTCTGCAAAGGGACCAGGACGACTGATCCGTGTAAAGGAAAGAATGAATGGGGCCATGTATCGTGAGATTTTGAGTGAAAACCTCCTTCCATCAGCAAGGGCATTGAATATGAAACGTGGCTGGGTCTTTCAGCATGACAATGATCCCAAACACACCGCCCGGGCAACGAAGGAGTGGCTTCGTAAGAAGCATTTCAAGGTCCTGGAGTGGCCTAGCCAGTCTCCAGATCTCAACCCCATAGAAAATCTTTGGTGGGAGTTGAAAGTCCGTGTTGAACAGCGAAAGCCCCAAAACATCACTGCTCTAGAGGAGATCTGCATGGAGGAATGGGCCAAAATACCAGCAACAGTGTGTGAAAACCTTGTGAAAACTTACAGAAAACGTTTGACCTGTGTCATTGCCAACAAAGTGTATATAACAAAGTATTGAGAAACTTTTGTTATTGACCAAATACTTATTTTCCACCATAATTTGCAAATAAATTCATTAAAAATCCTACAATGTGATTTTCTGGAGAAAAAAAATCTCATTTTGTCTGTCATAGTTGACGTGTACCTATGATGAAAATTACAGGCCTCTCACATCTTTTTAAGTGGGAGAACTTGCACAATTGGTGGCTGACTAAATACTTATTGTGGACAAGCAATGACAGAGCGGCATGCACTAAGATACAGTAGAATATTATAGAATACAGTATATACATATGAGCTGAGTAATGCAAGATATGTAAACATTATTAAAGTGACTAGTGCTGTAGTGGGTGATTTTGGACGGAGTCAGGCGCAGGAGGGTAAATCACAGAATATATGGTTTATTCAGGAGCACAGCGGTACGCAGCAATGTGTAAAACACTACAGTGCACTGGAGAAAACAAGGCACACGGGTGAGTCACCTCCACAATAACTAATCACACACAAAGTCAAGGGGGCAGAGGGAACACTTATACAGGTACTGATGAGGGGATATGAACCAGGTGTGTGTAATAAAGAAGACAAAATCAATGGAATGATGAGATGAGGAGCGGCAGTGGTTAGAAGGCCAGTGACGACGAACGCCGAAGCCTGCCCAAACAAGGAGAGGAGGCAGCTTCGGAGGAAGTCATGACAAGTGTTCCATTTCTTAATGTGGCCAGTGATTTCAATAGGCAGCAGCAGCCTCTAGTGTGCTAGTGATGGCTATTTAACAGTCTGGTGGCCTTGAGATAGAAGCTGTTTTTCATTCTCTCGGTCCCAGCTTTGATCCACCTGTACTGACCTCACCTTCTGGATGATAGCGGGGTGAACAGGCAGTGGCTCAGGTGGTTGATGTCCTTGATGATCTTTTGGCCTTCCTGTGACATCGGGTGCTGTATGTGTCTTGGAGGGCGGGTAGTTTGCCCCCGGTAATGCGTTCGGCAGACCGCACCACCCTCTGGAGAGCCCTGCGGTTGTGGGCTGTGCAGTTGCTGTACCAGGGGGTGATACAGCCCGACAGGATGCTCTCAATTGTGCATCTGTAAAAGTTTGTGAGGGTTTTAGGTGCCAAGCCAAATTTCTTCAGCCTCCTGAGGTTGAAGAGGCTCTGTTGCGCCTTCTTCACCACACTGTCTGCGTGGGTGGACCGCCAAGGAACTGGAAGCTTTCCCCCTGCGGTCCCGTTGATGTGGATAGGGGGGTGCACCCTCTGCTGTTTCCTGAAGTCCACGATCATCTCCTTGTTTTGTTGACGTTGAATGAGAGGTTATTTTCCTGGCACCACACTCCCAGAGCCCTTACCTCCTCCCTGTAGGCGATCTCGTCATTGTTGGTAATCAAGCCTACTACTGTTGTGTCGTCTGCAAACTTGATGATTGCGAAGTGGAGATGTTGTTTCCTACCTTCACCACCTGGGGGCGGCCCGTCAGGAAGTCCAGGACCCAGTTGCACAGGGCGGGGTTCAGACCCAGGGCCTCGAGCTTAATGATGAGCTTGAAGGGTACTATGGTGTTGAATGCTGAGCTATAGTCAATGAACAGCATTCTTACATAGGTATTCCTCTTGTCCAGATGGGATAGGGCAGTGTGCAGTGTGATGGCGATTGCATCGTCTGTGGATCTATTGGGGCGGTAACCAAATTGAAGTGGGTCTAGGGTGACAGGTAAGGTAGAGGTGATATGATCCTTGACTAGTCTCTCAAAGCACTTCATGATGACAGAGGTGAGTGCTATGGGGCGATAGTCATTTAGTTCAGTTACCTTTGCTTTCTTGGGTACAGGAACAATGGTGGCCATCTTGAAGCATGTGGGGACAGCAGACTGGGAAAGGGAGAGATTGAATATGTCTGTAAACACACCAGCCAGCTGGTCTGCGCATGCTCTGAGGACGCGGCTAGGGATGTCGTCTGGGCCGGCACTTTTGCGGGGGTTAACATGCTTAAATGTCTTACTCACGTCGGCTACGGAGAAGGAGAGCCCACAGTCCTTGGTAGTGGGCCGCGTCGGTGGCACTGTGTTATCCTCAAAGCGGGCGAAGAAGGTGTATAGCTTGTCTGGAAGCGAGACGTCGGTGTCGGCGACGTGGCTGGTTTTCCTTTTGTAGTCCGTGATTGCCTGTAGACCCTGCCAAATACATCTCGTATATGAGCCGTTGAATTGCGACTCCACCTTGTCTAACTGATGTTTTGCCAGTTTAATTGCCTTGCAGAGTGAGTAGCTACACTGTTTGTATTCTGCCATATTCCCAGTCACCTTGACATGGTTAAATGCGGTGGTTCGCGCTTTCAACTTTGCACGAATGCTGCCATCTATCCACGGTTTCTGGTTAGGGTAGGTTTTAATAGTCACAGTGGCCACAACATCTCCTTTACACTTCCTGATAAACTCAGTCACCGTTTCAGTGTATTCGTCAAAATTATTTTCGCAAGCTACCCAGAACATATCCCAGTTCGTGTCATCAAAACAATCTTGAAGCGTGGATTCCGATTGGCCAGACCAGCGTTGACTAGTCCTTAGCACGGGTACTTCCTGTTTGAGTTTCTGCCTATAGGAAGGGAGGAGCAAAATGGAGTCGTAGTCATATTTGCTGAAAGGAGGGCGGGGGAGGGCCTTGTAGCCACCCCGGAAGTTTGAATAGCAATGGTCGAGGATTTTAACAGTTGATATGTTGATAGAACTTCGGCATC
Organism: Coregonus lavaretus; assembly: GCF_964263955.1. Taxonomy (NCBI): domain Eukaryota; kingdom Metazoa; phylum Chordata; class Actinopteri; order Salmoniformes; family Salmonidae; genus Coregonus; species Coregonus lavaretus. Next base: position 146,525 of record NW_028157762.1, read on the forward strand.
CTAGTCCTCAAATTTGCTTTGTTAAAATCCCCGGCTACAATAAATACAATCTCAGGATATGTGGTTTCCAGTTTGCAGTGAAGTTATTTGAGGGCCGTCGTGGTATCGGCTTGAGGGGGGATATACACGGCCGTGACCATAACCAAAGAAACATTTTCTTGGGAGATAATACGGTCTGCATTTGATTGTGAGGTATTCTAGGTCGGGTGAACAAAAGGACTTGAGTTCCTGTATGTTACTACAATTACACCATGAGTCGTTAATCATGAAACACACACCTCCGCCCTTCTGCCGTACATATATTTCTGTCTGCGCGATGAACTGAGAACCCATCTGGCTGGACCGATTTCGACAGAATATCCCAAGAGAGCCAAAATAAAATAAAATCCTTGCCCTGAGCTCGTCGACCTTGTTATCAAAAGACTGAACATTAGCTAGTAATATACTTGGAAGCGGTGGGTGGTGTGCGCACCTCCTATGTCGAACCAGCAGGCCGCTCCGAGTGCCTCTCCTCCACCGGCGATGTTTTTGGTCAGCCGCTGGAATCAGTTAAATTGCCCTGGGGAGAGCAAACAAAGGATCTTTTTCAGGAAAGTCGTATTCCTGGTCGTAATGCTGGTGAGTTACCGCCACTCTGATATCCAATCGTTTTCCCCGGCTGTATGTAATTATACAAAACACTTTCTGAGCTAATAATGTAAAAAATAATACATAAGAAAACAAAATACAGTTTCCAAAGCACTAGTCGCGAGGCCGCCATCTTCGCCGGCGTCAGGAATTGATGGTAGAGGCCTTTATGGTAGAGTAGAACCTTCAAGAAGGACAACCATCTCTGCAGCACTCCACCAATCAGGCCTTTATGGTAGAGTAGCCAGACGGAAGCCACTCCTCAGTAAAAGGCACATGACAGCCCGCTTGGAGTTTTCCAAAAGGCACCTAAAGGACTCTCAGACCATGAGAAACAAGATTCTCTGGCCTGATGAAACCAAGATTGAACTCTTTGGCCTGAATGCCAAGCGTCACGTCTGGAGGAAACCTGGCACCATCCCTACGGTGAAGCATGGTGGTAACAGCATCATGATGTGGCAATGTTTTTCAGTGGCAGGGACTGGGAGACTAGTCAGGATCGAGGGAAAGATGAACGGAGCAAAGTACAGAGAGATCCTTGATGAAAACCTGCTCCAGAACGCTCATGACCTCTGACTGGGGCGAAGGTCCACTTTCCAAAAGGACAATGACCCTAAGCACACAGCCAAGACAACGCAGTAGTGGCTTCGGGACAAGTCTCTGAATGTCCTTGAGTGGCCAAGCCAGAACCTGGACTTGAATCCGATTGAACATCTCTGGAGAGACCTGAAAATAGCTGTGCAGTGACGCTCCCCATCCAACCTGACAGAGCTTGAGAGGATCTGCAGAGAAGAATGGGAGAAACTCCCCAAATACAGGTGTGCCAAGCTTGTAGCGTCATACCCAAGAAGACTCGAGGCTGTAATCGCTGCCAAAGGTGCTTCAATATGTGCTGCATCAGATGACCTGGCCTCCACAATCCCCCGACCTTAACCTAATTGAGATGGTTTGGGATGAGTCGGATGGCAGAGTGAAGGAAAAGCAGCCAACATGTGCTCAGCATATGTGGGAACTCCTTCAAGACTGTTGGAAAAGCATTCCAGGTGAAGCTGGTTGAGAGAATGTCAAGAGTGTGCAAAGCTGTCATCAAGGCAGATGATGTCTGTAGTTTATCGTATTCTATTCTAACACTGAGAGACAGAACACATCTTCTCAATACATTACAAATAAAGTTATTGTGAATCACATAGACATCCTCTAGCAAGTTACTGTTAATCACAGACATCATCTAGTAAGTTGCTGTGAATCACAGACATCACCTAGCAAGTTACTGTGAATCACCTACATCATCTAGCAAGTTACTGTGAATCACAGACATCCTATAGCAAGTTACTGTGAATCACAGACATCACCTAGCAAGTTACTGTGAATCACAGACATCACCTAGCAAGTTACTGTGAATCACATACATCACCTAGCAAGTTACTGTGAATCACAGACATCACCTAGCAAGTTACTGTGAATCACAGACATCACCTAGCAGGTTACTGTGAATCACAGACATCACCTAGCAAGTTACTGTGAATCACAGACATCACCTAGCAAGTTACTGTGAATCACAGACATCACCTAGCAAGTTACTGTAAATCACAGACATCACCTAGCAAGTTACTGTGAATCACAGACATCACCTAGCAAGTTACTGCATCATCATCATATTAATTTCAATCAGCTCAGGCCTTAGGGCTCCTGTCCCGTCCTGTCCTGAACCGTCCTGTCCTGTCCCGTCCTGAACCGTCCTGTGTCGTACTCTCTGTGTATCCCGTCCTTAGCCTTCCCTATGTACTCTCTGTGTATCCCGTCCTTAGCCTTCCCTATGGACTCTCTGTGTATCCCGTCCCAAGCCTTCCCTATGTACTCTCTGTGTATCCCGTCCTTAGCCTTCCCTATGGACTCTCTGTGTATCCCGTCCTTAGCCTTCCCTATAGACTCTCTGTGTATCCCATCCTTAGCCTTCCCTATGGACTCTCTGTGTATCCCGTCCTTAGCCTTCCCTATGTACTCTCTGTGGATCCCGTCCTTAGCCTTCCCTATGGACTCTCTGTGTATCCCGTCCTTAGCCTTCCCTATGGACTCTCTGTGTATCCCGTCCTTAGCCTTCCCTATGTACTCTCTGTGTATCCCGTCCTTAGCCTTCCCTATGGACTCTCTGTGTATCCCGTCCCAAGCCTTCCCTATGTACTCTCTGTGTATACCGTCCTTAGCCTTCCCTATGGACTCTCTGTGTATCCCGTCCTTAGCCTTCCCTATGTACTCTCTGTGTATCCCGTCCTTAGCCTTCCCTATGGACTCTCTGTGTATCCCGTCCTTAGCCTTCCCTATGGACTCTCTGTGTATCCCGTCCTTAGCCTTCCCTATGGACTCTCTGTGTATCCCGTCCTTAGCCTTCCCTATGTACTCTCTGTGGATCCCGTCCTTAGCCTTCCCTATGGACTCTCTGTGTATCCCGTCCTTAGCCTTCCCTATGGACTCTCTGTGGATCCCATCCTTAGCCTTCCCTATGTACTCTCTGTGTATCCCGTCCTTAGCCTTCCCTATGTACTCTCTGTGGATCCCGTCCTTAGCCTTCCCTATGGACTCTCTGTGTATCCCGTCCTTAGCCTTCCCTATGTACTCTCTGTGTATCCCGTCCTTAGCCTTCCCTATGGACTCTCTGTGTATCCCGTCCTTAGCCTTCCCTATGTACTCTCTGTGTATCCCGTCCTTAGCCTTCCCTATGGACTCTCTGTGTATCCCGTCCTTAGCCTTCCCTATGGACTCTCTGTGTATCCCGTCCTTAGCCTTCCCTATGGACTCTCTGTGTATCCCGTCCTTAGCCTTCCCTATGTACTCTCTGTGTATCCCGTCCTTAGCCTTCCCTATGGACTCTCTGTGTATCCCGTCCTTAGCCTTCCCTATGTACTCTCTGTGTATCCCGTCCTTAGCCTTCCCTATGGACTCTCTGTGGATCCCGTCCTTAGCCTTCCCTATGTACTCTCTGTGTATCCCGTCCTTAGCCTTCCCTATGGACTCTCTGTGGATCCCGTCCTTAGCCTTCCCTATGTACTCTCTTTGTGTGCTGCTGTGTAAACAACAACAACAACAACAACAGAGCAAATACATGTCAATGGGGTTCCATCTTCTCCTGAAAAGGTCATTTGGTGTCATCACCCCAATTTTCCAGGGAGGCCCCCAATACGCATTAGTATCCTGTCAGTCTCCAGGGCAACGCTGAAAAGAAGGAGGAAGAGTGAGTGAGTCCATTCACTGTCAAGCACCAATTAAAATGAACACCTCGGAACAACAGCAGGCCTAGCCGTCTCCTCATTGGTTATTAGGGGGAGAGACCTTTAGCTTCTAGTGTGTATGAGTGTGTGTGTGTGTGTGTGTGTGTGTTAGGGGGAAAGACCTTTAGCTATAGCTAGCATGGTTGTTTTCCTCTCTCCATCCAATAACCCACCTAGCATTGAGTCAGAACCCAGTTAAACATAATGTTCCAGGAGGCCTGCATGTCTCATACAACCCCTGACCTTTATGACTTCCTGTCAGCATTGTTTCGTAGTTGCCTTACCAATGGGCTGAGAGCTAAATTGTTTTTTTTTTTACAGCGATGACTTTACAATGAAAACATGAATATGTGAATAAGATTTGGAATTGAGTGTTTAGTTACTCATGGAACCTATTTCGTTTTTTTTGTTAAGAGCTGTCATTTTCAATATTTGGACAAAACAGATGCATATTGCAGATCAAGGTGCAACACGGCACCAATATGTTATTCTCCTCCAATAGCTTGGATAGCCTATAAAGTAACTCGATTTCTTCTCGTCGAGGCTCTCGATCAGCAAAAGCCAACAATGCCTTGTCCCAAATGGCACCCTAGTCCCTATGTAGTGCATAGGCCTCTGGTCAAAAGTAGTGCACTACATAGGGACTAGGGTGCCATTTGGGATGCAGGTGTAGTCTGGAGGAGGAAGGCAAAGCAGACCAGATGAGTATGGCTTTAAGAGGAATGATACCTGCCATAAGATATAAAATAATTGAAGTTTAAAATAAAAAATATATATACTGAGATCAAAGTGAGACCGTGCAGGCAATCAGTGAATGTGTCCCAATTGGCACCCTAGTCCCTATGGGCCCGATTAAAAGGGGTCCAGTATATAAGGAATAGGGTGCCATTCTGAACGGTCCCCAGCCTCTCTGTGGGGATGCTCCTTCTCCTCCTTGCCTACTCCACTTCCTTCCTGAATTCTTCTTCTTCTTCTTCTTCTTCTTCTTCTTCTTCTTCTTCTTCTTCTTCTTCTTCTTCTTCTTCTTCTTCTTCTTATTTCCTTTACTTGTTCATACTTTCATTTCATATCAACCCCTGCTTGACTTCAGGAGAGTGCATGGCATGATACTCTGATCTAACCCATTAAAATTATCCCTCTCTCTGTCCCTCTCTCTGTCCCTCTCTCTGTCCCTCTCTCTGTCCCTCTCTCTATCCCTCTCTCTGTCCCTCTCTCTGTCCCTCTCTCTGTCCCTCTCTCTATCCCTCTCTCTATCCCTCTCTCTATCCCTCTCTCTGTCCCTCTCTCTATCCCTCTCTCTGTCCCTCTCTCTGTCCCTCTCTCTATCCCTCTCTCTGTCCCTCTCTCTGTCCCTCTCTCTGTCCCTCTCTCTGTCCCTCTCTCTGTCCCTCTCTCTGTCCCTCTCTCTATCCCTCTCTCTGTCCCTCTCTTCCTTCCAGGGTATTATCCAACCATCTGGATCTGCAGCCACAGGACATCTCAGTGTATACGAGTGTGACACCCACAGGTTGCAAGGATAGGGCAGAGCCAATGAAGACTTGAACTGGGTACAAGGCCATGGAAACATATCACACAAAAACAGAATTATAAAAAATGTTGTTTATTAAACAGTTCTTACAATGTTATTAAAGTTAAATGGTTAAATGAAGGAAGCACAAAGCTTGAGTGGTTTCCAAACTCTTCTTGCCGAGCGCAGGAGTCCAGAGGTACTATGCACAAGTAGGCCCGTGTACCTCTCGCTGCATATCCTCTATCCTGCCTGGAACGCATCTGGCATCAGCTGTGCCCAAGCGAGGAGCGTCCGAGGTTGTCAAGGCAACAGGGCTTCGATTGGCTGAGGTTTGCATCACAGCCCACCTCCTCCAAAGATGGTGTTTTTTTTCAAGACTCACCCAGTATAGCCTGAAGCTAAAAACACAGGGAAACTACTTGGTCCACCAGGTGGGGGGTGGCGCCTGACCCTGGGGGGCAGCGCTGGGGGGTGGCGCCTGACCCGGACAAGGTGAAGGACTGGAAGAAGCCAGAAACCCCCCCCCAAGACAAAATGGCCCAGAGGAGGCACAAGCTCAAGTGGAGCCCAGACTGTGTCAAAGACTTTGAACATCTGAAACATGCCGATTTACACTCCCTTTTATCCTCTACACTAATGCCAGTAACGTCAGTAGAGCTCCTAGCCTAGGAGCTGTACTGGCTCAGAGAAAACATGGGAAGGAAAGGGTCATGGCTTATGCCAGTTGGAGTTTAGCACCAACAGAAGGAAACGACTCCAACTACAGTTCGTTCAAACTGGAATTGCTGGTACCGAAGGGCCATAACAGAAACATTTAAAGACTGTCTGACAGGGTCACCGTTCACAGTATAAACTGATAATAACCCCCCACCTACAGACAGCTTGCCTGGGGAGTGTCGAACTTCGAGATCGATTACCTCCCAGGCCGCATGAATTGGCAACGCCGATGCCCTGTCCTGAACGCCAGCTGGTGTAGAACAGGAGTTGGATGATCAAGCAGATGTGGAGGTACCTGCTTTTCAGCATGTTGCACTGGAGGTGTTGACCTGGAGATGTTGTCCTGGAGGTGTTGACCTGGAGATGTTGACCTGGTGGTGTTGACCTGGAGGTGTTGACCTGGAGATGTTGACCTGGAGATGTTGACCTGGAGATGGTGACCTGGAGATGTTGTCCTGGAGATGTTGACCTGGAGATGGTGACCTGGAGATGTTGACCTGGAGGTGTTGACCTGGAGGTGTTGTCCTGGAGATGTTGACCTTGAGGTGGTGACCTGGAGGTGTTGACCTGGAGGTGTTGACCTGGTGGTGTTGACCTGGTGGTGTTGACCTGGTGGTGTTGACCTGGTGGTGTTGACCTTGAGGTGGTGACCTGGTGGTGTTGACCTGTTGGTGTTGACCTTGAGGTGGTGACCTGGAGGTGGTGACCTGGAGGTGGTGAACTGGAGGTGTTGACCTGGAGGTGGTGACCTTGAGGTGGTGACCTGGTGGTGTTGACCTTGAGGTGGTGACCTGGAGGTGGTGACCTGGAGGTGGTGCAGGCGTGCTGTGCAGGCGTGGCCGTGGAGGATCCAGAGAGCCCAGAGGAGGACGACACCCCAGGATGGGCACACTTGACAGGCATAACCAGACAACAGTGGCAGGAGGCCTAAGGCAAATATAGGCAAGTGATATTCTACCTACAGAGCAGCTCCCGCTGTTCTGGAGGTGCACCAACTACAGCCAAGATCCTGTGGCGCGTTGTGATCCAAACCTTTGGCTGTCCAGTCCATTTTCACTCGGATTAGGGCCCCAATTTCGATTTGCAGCTTTATCAATGAACTCTGTAAGCTGTATGGGACAGCTAAGAGCGACACCAGACCCTACCATACAGCCGGCAATGGTTTCTGTGAGCACTTTAACAGCACCCATGGACCTAGCGATGGGAACGGCACCTCCCGCTCCAAACACAACAACAGAGAATTGGGTGGAACAACACCACCAAAATGAACCTATCAAAAATCAGGGAAGCAGAAGCGGGAGGGGACTCCTCTACTCCCAGGGAAACTTCTGAGGTGAAGGGGGGTGAGGGGTTGAGGTAAGCTGCCGAACAAGTGACAAGAGCACCCATATGTCATCGTAAAACATCGTAACCCAGACATCCCAGTGTATGTGCTAAAGCAAAATAACACTGGTAAGGAACAGGTAGTGCAGTACATCGGAACTACATTAAGCCCTGTCCTTTCAGCGTTAAACCAGTTGAAACCCCCCTACCAAGTCCTGTAGCTATAGAGCAGGCCGTCTTTTACCCTATCTCGAATGCCACATTTCCAAATGTTGGCGTGTTACAGCCTGAATTTAAAATGGATGAAATCGTTTTTTTCCCCTCATACATCTACACACAATATCCCATAATGACAAAGTGAAAACATGTTTTTATAAGTGCTGTTAAGTTAGATGGGGAACGGCGGTGAACAACAATCTTCAAGTCTTTCCACAGATTTTCCATGGGATTCAAGTCTGGGACTTTAGTTGGGCCACTCAAGGACTTTCACATTTTTGTTTTGAAGCCATTCCAACGTTGCGTTGGCTGTATGCTTAGGGTCATTGTCCTGTTGGAACGTAAATCTTCGACCCCAGTCTAAGGTCATTTGCACTCGGAAGCAGGTTCTCATCAAGGATTTGCCTGTATTTGGCTCCATTCTCCCAGTTCCTGCCGCTGAAAGGTATCCTCATAGCATGATGTTGCCACCACCATGCTTCATTGTAGGGGTGGTGTTAGACGGGTGATGAGCTGTGCCCGGTTTTCTCCAGACATAGCGCTTTGCGATTAGGCCAAAGAGTACATTTTTTGTCTCATTTTTGTCTTATGCTCTTTCACATGCTTTTTTGCCAACTCCAGGCGTGATGTCATGTGCCTTTTTCTCAGGAGTGGATTCCATCTGGCCACTCTCCCATTAAGCCCAGATTGGTGAAGTGCTGTAGAGACTGTTGTCCTTCTGGCAGGTTCTCCCATCTCAGCCAAGGAACGATGTAGCTCTGTCAGAGTGGTCATTGGGTTCTTGGTCTCCTCCCTGACCAAGGTCCTTCTTGCCCGGTTGCTCAGTTTGGTCGGACGGCCAGCTCTAGGCAGAGTCTGGGTAGTTATATATTTTTTAAATTTCCCAATGATGGAGACCACTGTGCTCTTGGAAAATGTTCAACAGTCTAGAAAATGTTTTATACCCTTCCCCATATACATGCCTCATCACAATTATATCTCTGAGATCTATAGACAGTTCCTTGGCCTTCCTGGTATAGTTTCTGCTCTGACATGCACTGTCAACTGTGGGACCTTAAATAGACAGGTGTGTTTCTTTCTAAATCATGTCCAAACAATTGAATTGGCCACAGGTGAACTCTAATCAAGTTGTAGTGACATCTCATGGCTGATCAAAGGAAATTAGATGCACCTGAGCTCAATTTGGTGTGTGATAGCATAGTGGGGTGTGAATACTTACACTACCAGTCAAAAGTTTGGACACACCTACTCATTCAAGGGTTTTTCTTTATTTTTACAATGTTTTACATTGTAGAATGATAGTGAAGATATTAAAACTATGAAATAACACATATGGAATCATGTAGTAACCAAAAAAGTATTAAAGGGGACTGTGTGAATCAGGACTTCATGGTCAAATTGCTGCAAAGACACCAATAATAAGAAGAGAGCTGCTTGGACATGGTCGAAATGTGTCCTTTTGGTCTGGAGTCCAAATTTGAGATTTTTGGTTCCAACCTCCGTGTCTTTGTGAGATGCGGTGTGGGTGAACGGATGATCTCCGCATGTGTAGTTCCCACCGTGAAGCATGGAGGAGGAGGTGTTATGGTGTGGGGGTGCTTTGCTGGTGACACTGTCTGTGATTTATTTAGAATTCAAGGCACACTTATCCAGCATTGCTACCACAACATTCTGCAGCGATACGCCATCCCATCTGGTTTGGGCTTAGTGGGACTAGCATTTGTTTTCCAACAGGACAATGACCCAACACACCTCCAGGCTGTGTAAGGGCTATTTTACCAAGAAGGAGAGTGATGGAGTGCTGCATTAGATGACCTGGCCTCCACAATCCCCCGACCTTAACCCAATTGAGATGGTTTGGGATGAGTCGGATGGCAGAGTGAAGGAAAAGCAGCGAACAAGTGCTCAGCATATGTGGGAACTCCTTCAAGACTGTTGGAAAAGCATTCCAGGTGAAGCTGGTTGAGAGAATGCCAAGAGTGTGCAAAGCTGTCATAAAGGCAAAGTGTGGCTATTTGAAGAATCTCAAATATAAAATACGTGTTCCATATGTGTTATTTCATAGTTTTGATGTCGTCACTATTATTCTACAATGTAGAAAATAGTTTAAAATAAAGAAAAACCCTTGAATGAGTAGGTGTGTCCAAACTTCTGACTGGTACTGTATGTAAATGAGATATTTCTGTATTCCATTTTCAAGACATTTGCAAAAAAATAAAAATTACAAACATCTTTTCACTTTGTCATTATGGGATACTGGGTGAGAAAAACTGTTTAATCCATTTTGAATTCAGGCTGTAACACAGCAAAATGTGGAATAAGTCAAGGGGTATGAATACTTTCTGAAAGCGCTGTAGATATATTCAGCTTACTTTGTTCACGTGCAGTGTGCTATATAACCACTGAGTGTCTTACCCCACGTGTATCTTGACTGTTTGCTGTATTTAATCACTGTATGCTGTATGCTGTATGCTGACTGTTTGCTGTGTTTGATCACTGTATGCTGTATGCTGTATGCTGACTGTTTGCTGTGTTTGATCACTGTATGCTGTATGCTGACTGTTTGCTGTGTTTGATCACTGTATGCTGTATGCTGACTGTTTGCTGTGTTTAATCACTGTTTGCTGTATCTTGACTGTTTGCTGTGTTTGCTGTATGCTGTATGCTGACTGTTTGCTGTATCTTGACTGTTTGCTGTGTTTAATCACTGCTCTCTTGTAGGCTAGGCTGGGATGCCTCCCTCCTCGTGACTGCACTGCCAATCTACTTTAACCTGTAACCTAAATCTTTGTAATAAAGTGAAGTATGTGGACTTTTACTGTTGTTTGCTTGGTTCAAGGTTAATGGTTGCTACTCAAATCTTAAAGGGGTAAATTTCCAAATGTTTTGGAACTTCATATTCATAATCTCCAGCACCACCCCCAACATCAACATACTGTATGTTAAAATGGCACGTTTCTGTGTTTTGTAGTCAAAAAGATTGAGGAAGATAAGTGTTACCAGTGACATCATCGGTGTGCATCGTGTGATGTTAACAGATTTATGAGTAGGCATCACCTACTAATGGGTTGATGATGTCACTGGAAACACTTATCTCCCTCACCTACTAATTGCCTACATTTTACATTTTTTTGTCATTTTAGCAGATGCTCTTACCCAGAGCGACTTACAGTTAGTGAGTGCATACATTTTTCATACTTGGCCCCCCTGTGGGAATCGAACCCACAACCCTGACGTTGCAAGCGCCATGCTCTACCAACTGAGCTCAAGGGGGACTGTTTTCACACGTGTTGATGTTGGGATGGTGCTGGAGATGATGAATGTGAAGTTCATTATTTTTTTTGTATATTTCCTTTTAAGAACCTGAGGTATTTTACCCGTATTACAGTAGATCCCTTTCAGCCTGCAGAGAGAGAAAAAACATACACAAGACCTCAGACTTTAATGTGGAGTAGTCTAATTGTAGACAGAATTACAGTTAAAGGAGAGTTTCTGTAATTCCTGATAACTAATGTCTTCAAATAAAATGTTTTACATTGGCACTTTCACTGTGATGTATAGTGGAACTTATAACATTTGTCATAAAACAGATATTTAATCAAGTGCTACAGAGATCATACTCACATTAAATCATACCAAGGTAACTGTGTAGGCTACACGGTGTGTTAATAGAAGTGTTAAAGGTGATCAGTGTTGATTGTGTGTTTGTATCGCAAATGGCACCCTATTCCCTATATAGTGCACTATTTTCTATCAAAAGTAGTGCACTATATAGGGAATAGGGTGTGAATTGGGATGCACACTGTGTTTGGAGTGGTTCTGTTTTTTTTATTAAAACACAGTTTCCACCATACTGGTCATTATACATTATGTTACACCATGCTGTTCATTGTACATTCTGAGCGTACAAACAAAATTGGTTCAGTGGAAACTGGTAGGTACCTTTCGCTTTACATATACAGTGAGGGAAAAAAGTATTTGATCCCCTGCTGATTTTGTTCGTTTGCCCACTGACAAAGAAATGATCAGTCTATAATTTTAATGGTAGGTTTATTTGAACAGTGAGAGACAGAATAACACACAAAAAATCCAGAAAAACGCATTTCAAAAATGTTATAAATTGATTTGCATTTTAATGAGGGAAATAAGTATTTGAACCCCTCTCAATCAGAAAGATTTCTGGATCCCAGGTGTCTTTTATACAGGTAACGAGCTGAGATTAGGAGCACACTCTTAAAGGGAGTGCTCCTAATCTCAGTTTGTTACCTGTATAAAAGACACCTGTCCACAGAAGCAATCAATCAATCAGATTCCAAACTCTCCACCATGGCCAAGACCAAAGAGCTCTCCAAGGATGTCAGGGACAAGATTGTAGACCTACACAAGGCTGGAATGGGCTACAAGACCATCGCCAAGCAGCTTGGTGAGAAGGTGACAACAGTTGGTGCGATTATTCACAAATGGAAGAAACACAAAAGAACTGTCAATCTCCCTCGGCCTGGGGCTCCATGCAAGATCTCACCTCGTGGAGTTGCAATGATCATGAGAACGGTGAGGAATCAGCCCAGAACTACACAGGAGGATCTTGTCAATGATCTCAAGGCAGCTGGGACCATAGTCACCAAGAAAACAATTGGTAACACACTACGCCGTGAAACTCTGAAATCCTGCAGCGCCCGCAAGGTCCCCCTGCTCAAAAAAGCACATATACAGGGCCGTCTGATGTTTGCCAATGAACATCTGAATGATTCAGAGGAGAACTGGGTGAAAGTGTTGTGGTCAGATGAGACCAAAATCGAGCTCTTTGGCATCAACTCAACTCGCCGTGTTTGGAGGAGGAGGAATGCTGCATATGACCCCAAGAACACCATCCCCACCGTCAAACATGGAGGTGGAAACATTATGCTTTGGGGGTGTTTTTCTGCTAAGGGGACAGGACAACTTCACCGCATCAAAGGGACGATGGACGGGGCCATGTACCGTCAAATCTTGGGTGAGAACCTCCTTCCCTCAGCCAGGGCATTGAAAATGTGTAGTGGATGGGTATTCCAGCATGACAATGACCCAAAACACACGGCCAAGGCAGCAAAGGAGTGGCTCAAGAAGAAGCACATTAAGGTCCTGGAGTGGCCTAGCCAGTCTTCAGACCTTAATCCCATAGAAAATCTGTGGAGGGAGCTGAAGGTTCGAGTTGCCAAACGTCAGGCTCGAAACCTTAATGACTTGGAGAAGATCTGCAAAGAGGAGTGGGACAAAATCCCTCCAGAGATGTGTGCAAACCTGATGGCCAACTACAAGAAACGTCTGACCTCTGTGATTGCCAACAAGGGTTTTGCCACCAAGTACTAAGTCATGTTTTGCAAAGGGGTCAAATACTTATTTCCCTCATTAAAATGTAAATCAATTTATAACATTTTTGACATGCGTTTTTCTGGATTTCTGTATTGTTATTCTGTCTCTCACTGTTCAAATAAACCTACCATTACAATTATAGACTGATCATGTCTTTGTCAGTGGGCAAACATACAAAATCAGCAGGGGATTAAATACTTTTTTTCCCTCACTGTATACCCCAAAATAGGAAATTATAAATTGAGCTTGAGGATCTTGAATGAGTGAGTGGACCTTGGCTTGCTCATCCAAAATCAAAACAAACATCATGACTTGATTATTGACAACCACTGTTATATTTAGTTTGGCTATAATTGGTCAGTTGTATAATTTGAGGGTGACTGATCAGGAGTGTTTAGCATTGAGTGATTGGGTTAGTCCCAAATGTAACCCTATTCCATGTATGTATTGTAGAGAATATTTACTTGGCCCATAGGACTCTGGGAAATATGTGTTCCATTTTGAACATTATTCACCTTTTTAGTACAGATAAATCTAAAGTTTGAATCCATGGTTCATTATCATTTCAGACATGTTGCATTTGTTTACTGTACAATCACTAACTCCAAAAGATTGGCAATGTGCTTCATTCAATAACATGAAAGCAGTATAAACACCGTAATTTTGAGGCGTTAATGATTTGAGGATATTTAATCTCCCTAATGAGTGTTTCCAATTAAAAGTTTAAAAACGAAACAACGCTTTTTTTTAATCAACCTGGAATATATTTCTCTCAGGTTGCATCTCAAATGACACCCTATTCCCTTTGTAGTGCACTACAGTACTTTTGACGATGACCCATAGAGCTCTGGGCAAAAAGTAGTGCACTATGTAGGGAATAGGGTGCCATTTGAGACACACTTTCATATTTGAGTTTCCTCACCTTTCACCCCCTTCATCTCTTCTTCATTCATCTCAGAAATGTTCTCTGGAAGGGACTCAGGCGTGCGTTCCAAATTAATGGTACCTTATTCCCTATACAGTGCACTACTTCTGACCAAGGCTCATAAAGCTCTGGTGAAACGTAGTGCACTATGGTAGGGAAGAAGATACCGTTTGGAACGCAGAAGAGGCTGTGAGGCATTCATAGACATGGACAATTAATAATGTATGTTTCTCTCTCAGAGTGCAAATGGAGGGTCACAATCACAAAGTCAGATTGAACGTTTCACTTGACTTTTCTGAGACTATATTTGATGAAACACAGTGTGGTCCACTATTGTAGCCGTCTGTATTCAAATGGTTGACACTAGTGGTAAATTATGAAAAAAGTGAATTGCGAGATCAATCATTGTTTTTGATGAAGTGGACTACAGAGAGTTTTGAGTGAGACCAGGTTTGTCCAGACACACTGTACATGATCATACCTGTCATGTTAATGCGTACATGATCATACCTGTCATGTTAATGCGTACATGATCATAACTGTCATGTTAATGCGTACATGATCATACCTGTCATGTTAATGCGTACATGATCATACCTGTCATGTTAATGCGTACATGAGCATACCTGTCATGTTAATGCGTACATGATCATACCTGTCATGTTAATGCGTACATGATCATACCTGTCATGTTAATGCGTACATGATCATACCTGTCATGTTAATGCGTACATGATCATACCTGTCATGTTAATGCGTACATAATCATACCTGTCATGTTAATGCGTACAGTATCATACCTGTCATGTTAATGCATACATTATCATACCTGTCATGTTAATGCATACATTATCATACCTGTCATGTTAATGCGTACATGATCATACCTGTCATGTTAATGCATACATTATCATACCTGTCATGTTAATGCGTACATTATCATACCTGTCATGTTAATGCATACATTATCATACCTGTCATGTTAATGCGTACAGTATCATACCTGTCATGTTAATGCATACATTATCATACCTGTCATGTTAATGCGTACATGATCATACATGTCATGTTAATGCGTACATGATCATACCTGTCATGTTAATGCGTACATAATCATACCTGTCATGTTAATGCGTACAGTATCATACCTGTCATGTTAATGCATACATTATCATACCTGTCATGTTAATGCATACATTATCATACCTGTCATGTTAATGCGTACATGATCATACCTGTCATGTTAATGCATACATTATCATACCTGTCATGTTAATGCGTACATTATCATACCTGTCATGTTAATGCATACATTATCATACCTGTCATGTTAATGCATACAGTATCATACCTGTCATGTTAATGCATACATTATCATACCTGTCATGTTAATGCGTACATTATCATACCTGTCATGTTAATGCGTACAGTATCATACCTGTCATGTTAATGCGTACAGTATCATACCTGTCATGTTAATGCGTACAGTATCATACCTGTCATGTTAATGCGTACATGATCATACCTGTCATGTTAATGCGTACATGATCATACCTGTCATGTTAATGCGTACAGTATCATACCTGTCATGTTAATGCATACATTATCATACCTGTCATGTTAATGCATACATTATCATACCTGTCATGTTAATGCGTACATGATCATACCTGTCATGTTAATGCATACATTATCATACCTGTCATGTTAATGCATACATTATCATACCTGTCATGTTAATGCATACATTATCATACCTGTCATGTTAATGCGTACAGTATCATACCTGTCATGTTAATGCATACATTATCATACCTGTCATGTTAATGCGTACATTATCATACCTGTCATGTTAATGCGTACAGTATCATACCTGTCATGTTAATGCGTACAGTATCATACCTGTCATGTTAATGCGTACAGTATCATACCTGTCATGTTAATGCGTACATGATCATACCTGTCATGTTAATGCGTACATGATCATACCTGTCATGTTAATGCGTACATGATCATACCTGTCATGTTAATGCATACATGATCATACCTGTCATGTTAATGCGTACATGATCATACCTGTCATGTTAATGCGTACATGATCATACCTGTCATGTTAATGCGTACATGATCATACCTGTCATGTTAATGCGTACATAATCATACCTGTCATGTTAATGCGTACAGTATCATACCTGTCATGTTAATGCATACATTATCATACCTGTCATGTTAATGCATACATTATCATACCTGTCATGTTAATGCGTACATGATCATACCTGTCATGTTAATGCATACATTATCATACCTGTCATGTTAATGCGTACATTATCATACCTGTCATGTTAATGCATACATTATCATACCTGTCATGTTAATGTGTACAGTATCATACCTGTCATGTTAATGCATACATGATCATACCTGTCATGTTAATGCGTACATGATCATACCTGTCATGTTAATGCGTACATGATCATACCTGTCATGTTAATGCGTACATAATCATACCTGTCATGTTAATGCGTACAGTATCATACCTGTCATGTTAATGCATACATTATCATACCTGTCATGTTAATGCATACATTATCATACCTGTCATGTTAATGCGTACATGATCATACCTGTCATGTTAATGCATACATTATCATACCTGTCATGTTAATGCGTACATTATCATACCTGTCATGTTAATGCATACATTATCATACCTGTCATGTTAATGCGTACAGTATCATACCTGTCATGTTAATGCATACATTATCATACCTGTCATGTTAATGCGTACATTATCATACCTGTCATGTTAATGCGTACAGTATCATACCTGTCATGTTAATGCGTACAGTATCATACCTGTCATGTTAATGCGTACAGTATCATACCTGTCATGTTAATGCGTACATGATCATACCTGTCATGTTAATGCATACATTATCATACCTGTCATGTTAATGCGTACATTATCATACCTGTCATGTTAATGCATACATTATCATACCTGTCATGTTAATGCATACATTATCATACCTGTCATGTTAATGCGTACAGTATCATACCAGTCATGTTAATGCATACATTATCATACCTGTCATGTTAATGCGTACATTATCATACCTGTCATGTTAATGCATACATTATCATACCTGTCATGTTAATGCGTACATTATCATTCCTGTCATGGTCCTATATTGTAACTGTATGGAGCTCCTGATGACGCACCATCCTGTGTTCAACATGTAATGCGTGTGATTCTTATTGGCTTCTGTTAAATGGTTGTTAAACTGTGCATTGATACTGTAGACCTACGCCACCAAACTGTTGCAAAGCTGGCTCTGCCCAGGCTCCATGGGATCAGTGTATCAGTGCATCAATCTGACAGTGTGACAGTGTATCAGTGTATCAGTGTATCAGTGTATCAGTGTATCAGTGTATCAGTCTAACAGTGTATCAGTGTATCAGTGTATCAGTGTATCAGTGTATCAGTGTATCAGTGTATCAGTCTAACAGTGTATCAGTGTATCAGTGTATCAGTGTATCAGTGTATCGGTGTATCAGTGTATCAGTGTATCAGTGTATCAGTGTATTAGTGTATTAGTGAATCAGTGTATTAGTGTATCAGTGTATCAGTGTGACAGTGTATCAGTGTATTAGTGTATTAGTGTATTAGTGAATCAGTGTATTAGTGTATCAGTGTATCAGTGTGACAGTGTATCAGTGTATTAGTGTATTAGTGAATCAGTGTATTAGTGTATCAGTGTATCAGTGTATCAGTGTATCAGTGTATCAGTGTATCCGTGTATCAGTGTATCAGTGTATCAGTGTATTAATGTATTAGTGAATCAGTGTATCAGTGTATCAGTGTATCCGTGTATCAGTGTATCAGTGTATCAGTGTATCAGTGTGACAGTGTATTAGTGTATCAGTGTATCAGTGTATCAGAATATCAGTGTATCAGTGTATCAGTGTATCAGTGTGACAGTGTCTTAGTGTATCAGTGTATCAGTGTATCAGAATATCAGAATATCAGTGTATCAGTGTATCAATGTATTAGTGTATTAGTGTATTAGTGAATCAGTGTATTAGTGTATCAGTGTATCAGTGTATCTGTGTATTAGTGAATAAGTGTATTAGTGTATCAGTGTATCAGTGTGACAGTGTATCAGTGTATCAGTGTATCAGTGATCAGTGTATCAGTGTATTAGTGTATCAGTGTATCAGTGTATTAGTGTATCAGTGTATCAGTGTATCAGTCTAACAGTGTATGAGTGTATCAGTGTATCAGTGTATCAGTGTATCAGTGTATCGGTGTATCAGTGTATTAGTGTATTAGTGTATTAGTGTATCAGTGTGACAGTGTATCAGTGTATCAGTGTATCAGTGTATCAGTGTATTAGTGAATCAGTGTATCAGTGTATCAGTGTATCAGTGTATCAGTGTATCAGTCTAACAGTCTAACAGTGTATTAGTGTATCAGTGTATCAGTGTGACAGTGTATCAGTGTATCAGTGTATCAGTGTATCAGTGTATCAGACTAACAGTGTGACAGTGTATCAGTGTATCAGTGTGACAGTGTATCAGTGTATCAGTGTATCAGTGTATTAGTGTATCAGTGTATCAGTGTATCAGTGTATCAGTGTATCAGTGTATTAGTGTATCAGTGTATCAGTGTATCAGTGTATCAGTCTAACAGTGTATCAGTGTATTAGTGTATCAGTGTATCAGTGTATCCGTGTATCAGTGTATCAGTGTATTAGTGTATTAGTGTATCAGTGTGACAGTGTATCAGTGTATCAGTGTATCAGTGTATCAGTGTATCAGTGTATCAGTGTATTAGTGAATCAGTGTATCAGTGTATCAGTGTATCAGTGAATCAGTGAATCAGTGTATCAGTCTAACAGTCTAACAGTGTATTAGTGTATCAGTGTATCAGTGTGACAGTGTATCAGTGTATCAGTGTATCAGTGTATCAGTGTATCAGTGTATCAGTCTAACAGTGTGACAGTGTATCAGTGTATCAGTGTGACAGTGTATCAGTGTATCAGTGTATCAGTGTATTAGTGTATCAGTGTATCAGTGTATCAGTGTATCAGTTTATCAGTGTATTAGTGTATCAGTGTATCAGTGTATCAGTGTATCAGTCTAACAGTGTATCAGTGTATCAGTGTATCAGTGTATCAGTCTAACAGTGTGACAGTGTATCAGTGTATCAGTGTGACAGTGTTTCAGTGTATCAGTGTATCAGTGTATCAGTGTATTAGTGTATCAGTGTATCAGTGTATCAGTGTATCAGTGTATCAGTGTATTAGTGTATCAGTGTATCAGTGTATCAGTGTATCAGTCTAACAGTGTATCAGTGTATCAGTGTATCAGTGTATCAGTCTAACAGTGTGACAGTGTATCAGTGTATCAGTGTGACAGTGTATCAGTGTATCAGTGTATCAGTGTATTAGTGTATCAGTGTATCAGTGTATCAGTGTATCAGTGTATCAGTGTATTAGTGTATCAGTGTATCAGTGTATCAGTGTATCAGTCTAACAGTGTATCAGTGTATCAGTGTATCAGTGTATCAGTGTATCAGTGTATCAGTGTGACAGTGTATCAGTGTATCAGTGTGTTAGTGTATTAGTGTATCAGTGTATCACTGATACACTGATACACTGATACACTGATACACTGATACACTGTCAGACTGATACACTGATACACTGTCACACTGTCAGAATGATACACTGATATTCTGATACACTGATACACTGATATTCTGATACACTGATACACTGATACACTAATACACTGTCACACTGATACACTGATACACTGTCACACTGATACACTGATACACTGATACACTGATACACTGATACACTGTCAGACTGATACACTGATACACTGATACACTGATACACTGATACACTGATACACTGTCAGACTGATACACTGATACACTGATACACTGAAACACTGATACACTGATACACTGATATTCTGATACACTGATACACTGTCACACCCCATCAACACCTAGTGTATCAGTGTATCAGTGTATCAGTGTATCAGAATATCAGTGTATCAGTGTATCAGTGTATCAGTGTGACAGTGTATTAGTGTATCAGTGTATCAGTGTATCAGAATATCAGTGTATCAGTGTATCAGAATATCAGTGTATCATTCTGACAGTGTGACAGTGTATCAGTGTATCAGTGTATCAGTGTATCAGTCTGACAGTGTGACAGTGTATCAGTGTATCAGTGTATCAGTGTATCAGTGTATCAGTGTATCAGTGTATCAGTGTATCAGTCTGACAGTGTATCAGTGTATCAGTGTATCAGTGTATCAGTCTGACAGTGTGACAGTGTATCAGTGTATCAGTGTATCAGTGTATCAGTGTATCAGTGTATCAGTGTATCAGTGTGACAGTGTATCAGTGTATCAGTGTATCAGTGTGACAGTGTATTAGTGTATCAGTGTATCAGTGTATCAGAATATCAGTGTACCAGTGTATCAGAATATCAGTGTATCATTCTGACAGTGTGACAGTGTATCAGTGTATCGGTGTATCAGAATATCAGTGTATCAGTGTATCAGAATATCAGTGTATCATTCTGACAGTGTGACAGTGTATCAGCGTATCAGTCTGACAATTTGACAGTGTATCAGTGTATCCGTGTATCAGTGTATCAGTGTATCAGTGTATCAGTGTATCAGTCTGACCGTGTATCAGTGTATCAGTGTATCAGTGTATCAGTGTATTAGTGTATTAGTGAATCAGTGTATTAGTGTATCAGTGTATCAGTGTGACAGTGTATCAGTGTATTAGTGTATTAGTGAATCAGTGTATTAGTGTATCAGTGTATCAGTGTGACAGTGTATCAGTGTATTAGTGTATTAGTGAATCAGTGTATTAGTGTATCAGTGTATCAGTGTATCAGTGTATCAGTGTATCAGTGTATCAGTGTATCCGTGTATCAGTGTATCAGTGTATCAGTGTATTAATGTATTAGTGAATCAGTGTATCAGTGTATCAGTGTATCCGTGTATCAGTGTATCAGTGTATCAGTGTATCAGTGTGACAGTGTATTAGTGTATCAGTGTATCAGAATATCAGTGTATCAGTGTATCAGTGTGACAGTGTCTTAGTGATCAGTGTATCAGTGTATCAGAATATCAGAATATCAGTGTATCAGTGTATCAATGTATTAGTGTATTAGTGTATTAGTGAATCAGTGTATTAGTGTATCAGTGTATCAGTGTATCCGTGTATTAGTGAATCAGTGTATTAGTTTATCAGTGTATCAGTGTGACAGTGTATCAGTGTATCAGTGTATCAGTGTATCAGTGTATCAGTGTATTAGTGTATCCGTGTATCAGTGTATTAGTGTATCAGTGTATCAGTGTATCAGTCTAACAGTGTATGAGTGTATCAGTGTATCAGTGTATCAGTGTATTAGTGTATCAGTGTATCAGTGTATCAGTGTATCAGTGTATCAGTGTATTAGTGTATTAGTGTATTAGTGTATCAGTGTGACAGTGTATCAGTGTATCAGTGTATCAGTGTATCAGTGTATTAGTGAATCAGTGTATCAGTGTATCAGTGTATCAGTGTATCAGTGTATCAGTCTAACAGTCTAACAGTGTATTAGTGTATCAGTGTATCAGTGTGACAGTGTATCAGTGTATCAGTGTATCAGTGTATCAGTGTATCAGACTAACAGTGTGACAGTGTATCAGTGTATCAGTGTGACAGTGTATCAGTGTATCAGTGTATCAGTGTATTAGTGTATCAGTGTATCAGTGTATCAGTGTATCAGTGTATTAGTGTATCAGTGTATCAGTGTATCAGTGTATCAGTGTATCAGTCTAACAGTGTATCAGTGTATTAGTGTATCAGTGTATCAGTGTATCCGTGTATCAGTGTATCAGTGTATTAGTGTATTAGTGTATCAGTGTGACAGTGTATCAGTGTATCAGTGTATCAGTGTATCAGTGTATTAGTGAATCAGTGTATCAGTGTATCAGTGTATCAGTGAATCAGTGTATCAGTCTAACAGTCTAACAGTGTATTAGTGTATCAGTGTATCAGTGTGACAGTGTATCAGTGTATCAGTGTATCAGTGTATCAGTGTATCAGTCTAACAGTGTGACAGTGTATCAGTGTATCAGTGTGACAGTGTATCAGTGTATCAGTGTATTAGTGTATCAGTGTATCAGTGTATCAGTGTATCAGTGTATCAGTGTATTAGTGTATCAGTGTATCAGTGTATCAGTGTATCAGTCTAACAGTGTATCAGTGTATCAGTGTATCAGTGTATCAGTCTAACAGTGTGACAGTGTATCAGTGTATCAGTGTGACAGTGTATCAGTGTATCAGTGTATCAGTGTATCAGTGTATCAGTGTATCAGTGTATTAGTGTATCAGTGTATCAGTGTATCAGTGTATCAGTCTAACAGTGTATCAGTGTATCGGTGTAACGGTGTATCGGTGTATCAGTGTATCAATGTATCAGTGTATCAGTGTATCAGTGTATCAGAATATCAGTGTATCAGTGTATCAGTGTATCAGTGTGACAGTGTATTAGTGTATCAGTGTATCAGTGTATCAGAATATCAGTGTATCAGTGTATCAGAATATCAGTGTATCATTCTGACAGTGTGACAGTGTATCAGTGTATCAGTGTATCAGTGTATCAGTCTGACAGTGTGACAGTGTATCAGTGTATCAGTGTATCAGTGTATCAGTGTATCAGTGTATCAGTCTGACAGTGTATCAGTGTATCAGTGTATCAGTGTATCAGTCTGACAGTGTGACAGTGTATCAGTGTATCAGTGTATCAGTGTATCAGTGTATCAGTGTATCAGTGTATCAGTGTGACAGTGTATCAGTGTATCAGTGTATCAGTGTGACAGTGTATTAGTGTATCAGTGTATCAGTGTATCAGAATATCAGTGTACCAGTGTATCAGAATATCAGTGTATCATTCTGACAGTGTGACAGTGTATCAGTGTATCAGTCTGACAGTATATCAGTGTATCAGTGTATCAGTGTATCAGTGTATCAGAATATCAGTGTATCAGTGTATCAGTGTATCAGTGTGACAGTGTATTAGTGTATCAGTGTATCGGTGTATCAGAATATCAGTGTATCAGTGTATCAGAATATCAGTGTATCATTCTGACAGTGTGACAGTGTATCAGCGTATCAGTCTGACAGTGTGACAGTGTATCAGTGTATCCGTGTATCAGTGTATCAGTGTATCAGTGTATCAGTGTATCAGTGTATCAGTGTATCAGTGTATCAGTGTATCAGTGTGACAGTGTATCAGTGTATCAGTGTATCAGTGTGACAGTGTATTAGTGTATCAGTGTATCAGTGTATCAGAATATCAGTGTATCAGTGTATCAGAATATCAGTGTATCATTCTGACAGTGTGACAGTGTATCAGTGTATCAGTCTGACAGTGTATCAGTGTATCAGTGTATCAGTCTGACAGTGTATCAGTGTATCAGTGTTTCAGTGTATCCGTGTATCAGTGTATCAGTGTATCAGTGTATCAGTGTATCAGTGTATCAGTCTGACAGTGTATCAGTGTATCAGTGTATCAGTTTATCAGTGTATCAGTGTATCAGTGTATCAGTCTGACAGTGTATCAGTGTATCAGTGTATCAGTGTATCAGTGTATCAGTCTGACAGTGTGACAGTGTATCAGTGTATCAGTGTATCAGTGTATCAGTGTATCAGTGTATCAGTCTGACAGTGTATCAGTGTATCAGTGTATCAGTGTATCAGTCTGACAGTGTGACAGTGTATCAGTGTATCAGTGTATCAGTGTATCAGTGTATCAGTGTATCAGTGTATCAGTGTGACAGTGTATCAGTGTATCAGTGTATCAGTGTGACAGTGTATTAGTGTATCAGTGTATCAGTGTATCAGAATATCAGTGTACCAGTGTATCAGAATATCAGTGTATCATTCTGACAGTGTGACAGTGTATCAGTGTATCAGTCTGACAGTATATCAGTGTATCAGTGTATCAGTGTATCAGTGTATCAGAATATCAGTGTATCAGTGTATCAGTGTATCAGTGTGACAGTGTATTAGTGTATCAGTGTATCGGTGTATCAGAATATCAGTGTATCAGTGTATCAGAATATCAGTGTATCATTCTGACAGTGTGACAGTGTATCAGCGTATCAGTCTGACAGTGTGACAGTGTATCAGTGTATCCGTGTATCAGTGTATCAGTGTATCAGTGTATCAGTGTATCAGTGTATCAGTGTATCAGTGTATCAGTGTATCAGTGTGACAGTGTATCAGTGTATCAGTGTATCAGTGTGACAGTGTATTAGTGTATCAGTGTATCAGTGTATCAGAATATCAGTGTATCAGTGTATCAGAATATCAGTGTATCATTCTGACAGTGTGACAGTGTATCAGTGTATCAGTCTGACAGTGTATCAGTGTATCAGTGTATCAGTCTGACAGTGTATCAGTGTATCAGTGTTTCAGTGTATCCGTGTATCAGTGTATCAGTGTATCAGTGTATCAGTGTATCAGTGTATCAGTGTATCAGTCTGACAGTGTATCAGTGTATCAGTGTATCAGTTTATCAGTGTATCAGTGTATCAGTGTATCAGTCTGACAGTGTATCAGTGTATCAGTGTATCAGTGTATCAGTGTATCAGTGTATCAGTGTATCAGTGTATCAGTCTGACAGTGTATCAGTGTATCAGTGTATCAGTGTATCAGTGTATCAGTGTATCAGTGTATCAGTGTATCAGTCTGACAGTGTATCAGTGTATCAGTGTATCAGTGTATCAGTGTATCAGTGTATCAGGATCACCACCACCCCATCAACACCTTCCTAGAGGAGCATCACCACCACATCAACACCATCCTAGAGGATCATCGTCACTACATCACCCAATAGGACACAATTTCTCAGTGGGAGTGGGACACAAGCAATATCTACCAGGGTGACTCCAGCGTCTCCTTATAGAATAATATCATCATATCTACCAGGGTGACTCCAGCGTCTCCTTATAGAATAATATCATCATATCTACCAGGGTGACTCCAGCGCCTCCTTATAGAATAATATCATCATATCTACCAGGGTGACTCCAGCGTCTCCTTATAGAATAATAGAATACATGCAGACTTCGTGGTTTAATCTGGGTGACACATCAAATAGAATTAGAATTGGATTACTTCATCGATAATTCGAAGGATGGGGGCAGCCCAATAACTTAATATGTAGCATGACATGGTCTCAAAACTAGGTAACCCTTAATCGGTTTATGTCACTGGGCATTGTTGTCTCCTGAGAATACTAGACTGAGGGAGCATCCCAAAATGGCACCCTATTCCCTATACAGTGCGCTACTTTTGACCAGATCACTATGGGCCCTGGTCAAAAGTAGTGCACTACTTAGGGAATAGGGTGCCATTTGGTACGTCGACTGAAAATCCAGTCAAGTCCTTGACGGAAACATGTTGTTAGCTAATGTAACTAGCTGTTGGAGTGCTGTGGAGGCTCCAGAGCATTTCATTGGCAGTTTTTAGCATGATGTTTTACAGCACCCTTAAGGATGGTTTCCTGGACACAGGTTAAAGTTAGTCCTGGACTACGAAGCATCCTGGACTAAGGACACACACACTCTCCCTGCCTCCCTCCCTCACACACTCTCCCTGCCTCCCTCCCTCACACACTTTATCTGTCTCCCTCTCTCTCATAAACACAAACACACACACACACATACATCACTCTCTCACATCATAAACACACACACACCACTCTCTCTCGTAAACACATAGACACACTGCTCCCGTTAGGCACCAATCAGAATGTAAGGAGCACCAGAAAGAAATAGATCTTTGATACAGTTTAGTCTTCCATTAGGTCTGTATGAATCCTACCTTTGAAGCACATCTCATGAGTAGCAGACCCTTGTCCTTTCTTCCTGGGCCAATCAGATGAGCCTAAACCTACTGTCCAGTTACCAGGTTGTTAGCTAGCTAGGTAACACGACTGAACAGCGCTGTTCGCTATCAAAACAATATTTAGCGACCCAGGATTAGTTTAAAACGGCCCGCGACATGATTTGTGAAATTATATAAAATGCGTGCAACGTTTTGGTGCGGTGATATTACCGTGGTACTGGTATACCGTGCAACACTACTATGAAGCATCCGGGACTATGAAGCATCCGGGACTATGAAGCATCCGGGACTATGAAGCATCCGGGACTATGAAGTATCCGGGACTATGAAGCATCCGGGACTATGAAGCATCCGGGACTATGAAGCATCCGGGACTATGAAGCATCCTGGACTATGAAGCATCCTGGACTATGAAGCATCCGGGACTATGAAGCATCCTGGACTATGAAGCATCCGGGACTATGAAGCATCCGGGACTATGAAGCATCCGGGACTATGAAGCATCCGGGACTATGAAGCATCCTGGACTATGAAGCATCCGGGACTATGAAGCATCCGGGACTATGAAGCATCCTGGACTATGAAGCATCCGGGACTATGAAGCATCCGGGACTATGAAGCATCCGGGACTATGAAGCATCCGGGACTATGAAGAAGCTTTAATCTGTGTCCAGGAAACCAGCCTGTAATCAATATGTATTTTTTTGTCAAATACACCGTAATTATGTCCCTGTAGTTAACAGACGTATTTTCTGTACATATTACCTCAATTACCTTAACTAACCGGTGCCCCCGCACATTGACTCTGTACCGGTACCCCCTGTATATAGCCTCCCTACTGTTATTTTATTTTACTGCTGCTCTTTAATTATTTTTTATTTTAAATTTTTTACCTACCTATTTCTTTACTTAACACTTATTTTTCTTAAAACTGCATTGTTAGTTAAGGGCTTGAAAGTAAGCATTTCACGGTAAGGTCTACACCTGTTGTATTCGGCGCGTGTGGCAAATAAAATTTGATTCGATTTTTGGTCAGAATTTAGTTATTAACATAGCCCTGTTCTGTTCAATGTTCTGCACCTATATAGTACTCTAAATACAAGATAACAAATCGCTGACACCATTCAAACCAATGAGGGTTGGAAATGTTAAAGCCAATTATCTAATTTTGTTGCAGATAGAAACTTATAGTCCCAAGCTCTCGCTAAACAGTCCAATTCTGGACCTTCTCCTTCAATCAATCAATCAATCACATTTTAATTATGAAGCCCTTTTTACATCAGCAGATGTCACAAAGTGCTATACACAAACCCAGCCTAAAACCCCAAACAGCAAACAATGAAGATGTAGAAGCACGGTGGCTTGGAACAACTCCCCAGAAAGTCAGGAACCTAGGAAGAAACCTAGAGAGGAAACAGGCTCTGAGGGGTGGCCAGTCCCCTTCTGGCTGTGCCGGGTGGAGATTATAACAGTACATGGCCATTAAGGCCAGATTTTTCTCCAAGATGTTCAAACGTTCATAGATGACCAGCAGGGTCAAACAATAATCACAGTGGTTGTAGAGGTTGCAACAGGTCAGTACATCAGGAGTAAATGTCACTTGGCTTTTCATAGACAGGCATTTAGAGGTTGAAATAGCAGGTGCGGTAGAGTGAGAGAGTTGAAAACAGCAGGTCTGGGACAAGGTAGCACATCCGGTGAACAGGTCAGGGTTCCACAGCCGCAGGCAGAAGAGTGGAAACTGGAGCAGCAGCACGACCAGGTGGACTGGGGACAGCCAGGAGTCATCAAGCCAGGTAGTCCTGAGGCATGGTCCTAGGGCTCAGGTCCTCCGGGATGAGAGGGAGAGAGGGAGAGAGAGATAATTAAATTTACACAGGACACCGGATAAGACAGGAGAATAACACCAGATATAACAGACTGACCCTAGCCCCCCGGCACATAGACTACTGCAGCATAGATACTGGAGGCTGAGATGGGGGGGGGGGGGTCTGGAGACTCTGTGGCCCCGTCCGACGATACCCCCGGACAGGGCCAACCAGGCAGGATATAGCCCCACCCACTTTGCCAAAGCACAGCCCCCACACCACCAGAGGGATATCAACAGACCACCAACCTACTACCCTGAGACAAGAATGAGTATAGCCCACGAAGATCTCCTCCACCGCACGAGTCCAAGGGGGCGACAAACCAGACAGGAAGATCACATCAGTTACTCAACCCACTCAAGTGATGCACCCCTCCTAGGGACGGCATGGAAAGCACCAGTAAGCCAGTGACTCAGCCCCTGTAATAGGATCAGAGGCAGAGAATCCCAATGGAGAGACAGGAACCGGCCAGGCAGAGACAGCAAGGGCGGTTTGTCGCTCCAGTGCCTTTCCGTTCACCTTCACACCCCTGGGCCAACTGCATTCAATCATAGGACCTACTGAAGAGATGAGTCTTCAGTAAAGACTTAAAGGTCGAGACCGAGTCTGCGTCTCTCACATGGATACGCAGACCATTCCATAAAAATTTAGCTCTATAGGAGAAAGCCCTGCCTCCAGCTGTTTGCTTTGAAAATCTAGGGACAATAAGGAGGCCTGCGTCTTGTGACCGTAGCGTTCGTGTAGGTATGTACGGCAGGACCAAATCAGAGAGATGGGTAGGAGCAAGCCCATGTAATGCTTTGTAGGTTAGCAGTAAAACCTTGAAATCAGCCCTAGCCTTAACAGGAAGCCATTGTAGAGAGGCTAGCACTGGAGTAATATGATAAATTTTTTTGGTTCTAGTCAAGAGGTGTGTTTAGCACTAACTGAAGTTTATTTAGTGCTTTATCCGGGTAGCCGGAGAGTAGAGCATTGCAGTAGTCTAATCTAGAAGTGACAAAAGCATGGATTAGCATTCTGCATCATTTTTGGAAAAAGGTTTCAGATTTTTGGAATGTTATGAAGATGGAAAAAAGCTGTCCTTTAAATATTCTTGATATGTTTGTCAAAAGAGAGATCAGGGTCCAGAGTAACGCCGAGGTCCTTCACAGACTGTACAACCATCAGGATGAATTGTCAGATCCAACAGAATGTCTTTGTTTCTTGGGACCTAGAACTAGCATCTCTGTTTTGTCCGAGTTTAAAAGTAAAACATTTGCCGCCATCCACTTCCTTATGTCTGAAACACAGGCTTCCAGGATAGGACATTTTGGGACTTCACCATATTTAATCGAAATGTAGAGCTGTGTGTCGTCCGCATAGCAATGAAAGTTGACATTGTGTTTCCGAATGACATCACCAAGAGGTAGAATATATAGTGAAAACAATAGTGGTCCTAAAACGGAACCTTGAGGAACACCTAAACTTACATTTACATTTACATTTTAGTCATTTAGCAGACGCTCTTAACCAGAGCGACTTACAGGAGCAATTAGGGTTAAGTGCCTTGCTCAAGGGCACATTAACGTCATTTAGCAGACGCTCTTAGCCAGAGCGACTCACAAATTGGTGCGTTCACCCTATAGCCAGTGGGATAACCACTTTACAATTTGGGGGGGGGGGGGGGGGGGGGGGGTTAGAAGGAATACTTTAGCCTATCCCAGGTATTCCTTAAAGAGGTGGGGTTTCAAATGTCTCCGGAAGGTGGTGAGTGACTCCGCTGTCCTGGCGTCGTGAGGGAGCTTGTTCCACCATTGGGGTGCC
Source organism: Coregonus lavaretus (assembly GCF_964263955.1). NCBI lineage: Eukaryota > Metazoa > Chordata > Actinopteri > Salmoniformes > Salmonidae > Coregonus > Coregonus lavaretus. Next base: position 176,076 of record NW_028157762.1, read on the forward strand.
AGAGCAGCGAACAGTTTTGACTGGGCTGAGGGGGAGCTGTGCTTCCGCAGAGGAAGGGGAGCCAGCAGGCCAGAGGTGGATGAACGCAATGTCCTCGTTTGGGTGTAGGGACTGATCAGAGCCTGAAGGTACAGGGGTGCCGTTCCCCTCACTGCTCCAAAGGCAAGCACCATGGTCTTGTAGCGGATGCGAGCTTCAATTGGAAGCCAGTGGAGTGTGCGGAGGAGGGGGGTGACGTGAGAGAACTTGGGAAGGTTGAACACCAGACGGGCTGCGGCATTCTGGATGAGTTGTAGGGGTTTAATGGCACAGGCAGGGAGCCCAGCCAACAGCGAGTTGCAGTAGTCCAGACGGGAGATGACAAGTGCCTGGACCAGGACCTGCGCCGCTTCCTGTGTAAGGCAGGGTCGCACTCTCCGAATGTTGTAGAGCATGAACCTGCAGGAGCGGGTCACCGCCTTGATGCCTTACAATTGATTTGTCAGAGGACAAACCATCCACAGAGACGAACTGATATCTTTCCGACGGATAAGATCTAAACCAGGCAAGAACTTGTAGACCGTGTAGACCAATTAAGGTTTCCAATCTCTCCAAAAGAATGTGTGGTCCTGTGTAGCTCAGCTGGTAGAGCACGGCGCTTGTAACGCCAAGGTAGTGGGTACGATCCCCGGGACCACCCATACACACAAAAAAATGTATGCACGCACGACTGTAAGTCGCTTTGGATAAAAGCGTCTGCTAAATGGCATATTATTATTATTAATGTGGTGATCAATGGTGTCAAAAGCAGCACTAAGGTCTAGGAGCACGAGGACAGATGCAGAGCCTTGGTCTGACACCATTTGTGGGATGTGCAGGGGATATGGTCGCTAGGGTAACCAGGAGGAGAGGCCTCATTTAACACAGTCAATTCATCTGGCTTGAGCCATGTTTCAGTCAGGCCAATCACATCAAGATTATGATCAGTGATTAGTTCATTGACCATAACTGCCTTGGAAGTGAGGGATCTAACATTATGTAGCCCTATTTGGAGATGTGCGATATTATCACAATCTCTTTCAATAATGACAGGAATGGAGGAGGTCTTTATTCCAGTGAGATTGCTAAGGCGAACACCGCCATGTATAGTTTTGCTCAACCAAGATCGAGGCACAGACACGGTCTCATTGGGGATAGCTGAGCTGACTACACTGACTGTGCTAGTGACAGACTCCACTAAGCTGTCAGGCTGGCTAACAGCCTGCTGCCTGGCCTGCACCCTGTCTCATTGGGGAGGCTAACAGCCTGCTGCCTGGCCTGCACCCTATCTCATTGGGGAGGCTAACAGCCTGCTGCCTGGCCTGCACCCTGTCTCATTGGGCTGGCTAACAGCCTGCTGCCTGGCCTGCACCCTGTCTCATTGGGGAGGCTAACAGCCTGCTGCCTGGCCTGCACCCTGTCTCATTGGGCTGGCTAACAGCCTGCTGCCTGGCCTGCACCCTGTCTCATTGGGGAGGCTAACAGCCTGCTGCCTGGCCTGCACCCTGTCTCATTGTGGAGCTAGAGGAGTTAGAGCCCTGTCTATGTTGGTAAATAAGATGAGAGCACCCCTCCAGCTAGGATGGGTCCATCACTCCTCAGCAGGCCAGGCTTGGTCCTGTAGCACCCCTCCAGCTAGGATGGAGTCCATCACTCCTCAGCAGGCCAGGCTTGGTCCTGTAGCACCCCTCCAGCTAGGATAGAGTCCGTCACTCCTCAGCAGGCCAGGCTTGGTCCTGTAGCACCCCTCCATCTAGGATGGAGTCCGTCACTCCTCAGCAGGCCAGGCTTGGTCCTGTAGCACCCCTCCAGCTAGGATGGAGTCCATCACTCCTCAGCAGGCCAGGCTTGGTCCTGTAGCACCCCTCCAGCTAGGATGGAGTCCATCACTCCTCAGCAGGCCAGGCTTGGTCCTGTAGCACCCCTCCAGCTAGGATGGAGTCCGTCACTCCTCAGCAGGCCAGGCTTGGTCCTGTAGCACCCCTCCAGCTAGGATGGAGTCCATCACTCCTCAGCAGGCCAGGCTTGGTCCTGTAGCACCCCTCCAGCTAGGATGGAGTCCGTCACTCCTCAGCAGGCCAGGCTTGGTCCTGTAGCACCCCTCCAGCTAGGATGGAGTCCATCACTCCTCAGCAGGCCAGGCTTGGTCCTGTAGCACCCCTCCAGCTAGGATGGAGTCCATCACTCCTCAGCAGGCCAGGCTTGGTCCTGTAGCACCCCTCCAGCTAGGATGGAGTCCATCACTCCTCAGCAGGCCAGGCTTGGTCCTGTAACACCCCTCCAGCTAGGATGGAGTCCGTCACTCCTCAGCAGGCCAGGCTTGGTCCTGTTTGTGGGTGAGTCCCAGAAAGAGGGCCAATTATCTACAAATTCTATCTTTTGGGAGGGGCAGAAAACAGTTATTGAGTTGTGAGACTCTGCTGTAGAGCTCATCACTCGCCCTAACTGGGAGGGGGCCAGAGACAATTACTGGATGCCGACACATCTTTCTAGCTAATTTACACGCTGAAGCCATGTTGCTCTTGGTGACCTCTGACTGTTTCATCCTAACATCGTTGGTGCCGACGTGGATAACAATATCCCTATACTAAGTTTTTGCCTTAGCCAGCAGCCTCTTCAGGTTAGCCTTTACGTCGGTAGCCCTGCCCCCTGGTAAACAGTGTATGATCGCTGGATGATTCTTTTTAAGTCTAATATTGTGGGTAATGGAGTCGCCAATGACTAGGGTTTTCAATTTGACCAAGCTAATGGCGGGAGGCTTCGGTGGCTCAGACCCCGTAACGGGTGGAGGAGAGACCTGAGAAGGCTCGGCCTCTGACTCCGACTCGTTGCATAATGGGGAGAACCGGTTGAAAGTTTCTGTCGGCTGAATGAGCGACACCGGTTGAGCATGCCGACAGCATTTCTTTCCAAAAGCCTTGAGAAACCACCATAAGGCGATAGTTCTCCTGTATATTATGAGTACAGCGACTGCAATTAGATGGCATAGTGTTAATATTACTACTTAGCTTCGGCTGGTGGAGGTCCTCTAGAACCATGTCCAGATAAAGAGTCCTGTAGAACCATGTCCAGATAAAGAGTCCTGTAGAACCAGGTCCAGATAAAGAACATGTGTTATGATGTCCAGTAGAGAACATGTGTTATGATGTCCAGTAGAGAACATGTGTTATGATGTCCAGTAGAGAACATGTGTTATGATGTCCAGTAGAGAACATGTGTTATGATGTCCAGTAGAGAACATGTGTTATGATGTCCAGTAGAGAACACGTGTTATGATGTCCAGTAGAGAACACGTGTTTTGATGTCCAGTAGAGAACATGTGTTATGATGTCCAGTAGAACACGTGTTATGATGTCCAGTAGAGAACATGTGTTATGATGTCCAGTAGAGAACACGTGTTTTGATGTCCAGTAGAGAACGTGTTATGATGTCCAGTAGAGAACATGTGTTATGATGTCCAGTAGAGAACATGTGTTATGATGTCCAGTAGAGAACATGTGTTATGATGTCCAGTAGAGAACATGTGTTATGATGTCCAGTAGAGAACATGTGTTATGATGTCCAGTAGAGAACATGTGTTATGATGTCCAGTAGAGAACATGTGTTATGATGTCCAGTAGAGAACATGTGTTATGATGTCCAGTAGAGAACATGTGTTAGGATGTCCAGTAGAGAACATGTGTTAGGATGTCCAGTAGAGAACATGTGTTATGATGTCCAGTAGAGAACATGTGTTATGATGTCCAGTAGAGAACATGTGTTATGATGTCCAGTAGAGAACATGTGTTATGATGTCCAGTAGAGAACATGTGTTATGATGTCCAGTAGAGAACATGTGTTATGATGTCCAGTAGAGAACATGTGTTATGATGTCCAGTAGAGAACATGTGTTATGATGTCCAGTAGAGAACATGTGTTATGATGTCCAGTAGAGAACATGTGTTTTGATGTCCAGTAGAGAACACGTGTTATAATGTCCAGTAGAGAACACGTGTTATAATGTCCAGTAGAGAACATGTGTTATGATGTCCAGTAGAGAACATGTGTTATGATGTCCAGTAGAGAACATGTGTTATGATGTCCAGTAGAGAACATGTGTTATGATGTCCAGTAGAGAACACGTGTTATAATGTCCAGTAGAGAACACGTGTTATAATGTCCAGTAGAGAACATGTGTTATGATGTCCAGTAGAGAACATGTGTTATGATGTCCAGTAGAGAACATGTGTTATGATGTCCAGTAGAGAACATGTGTTATGATGTCCAGTAGAGAACATGTGTTATGATGTCCAGTAGAGAACACGTGTTATAATGTCCAGTAGAGAACACGTGTTATAATGTCCAGTAGAGAACATGTGTTATGATGTCCAGTAGAGAACATGTGTTATGATGTCCAGTAGAGAACATGTGTTATAATGTCCAGTAGAGAACATGTGTTATGATGTCCAGTAGAGAACACGTGTTATAATGTCCAGTAGAGAACATGTGTTATGATGTCCAGTAGAGAACACGTGTTATGATGTCCAGTAGAGAACATGTGTTATAATGTCCAGTAGAGAACATGTGTTATGATGTCCAGTAGAGAACACGTGTTATAATGTCCAGTAGAGAACATGTGTTATGATGTCCAGTAGAGAACATGTGTTATGATGTCCAGTAGAGAACATGTGTTTTGATGTCCAGTAGAGAACATGTGTTTTGATGTCCAGTAGAGAACATGTGTTTTGATGTCCAGTAGAGAACATGTGTTATGATGTCCAGTAGAGAACACGTGTTATGATGTCCAGTAGAGAACATGTGTTATGATGTCCAGTAGAGAACACGTGTTATGATGTCCAGTAGAGAACATGTGTTATGATGTCCAGTAGAGAACACGTGTTATGATGTCCAGTAGAGAACATGTGTTATGATGTCCAGTAGAGAACACGTGTTTTGATGTCCAGTAGAGAACATGTGTTTTGATGTCCAGTAGAGAACATGTGTTATGATGTGTAGTAGGTGTGTGCTGGATCCTGTTATCTCACCCCAGCTCTGAGGGTCAGAGCAGTTGGGGGCTGGAGGTCATTTGGCTCTGTCTCTCTCTCCGTGTGTGGTTTCAAGTTGTATTAGTCGTATGTACGGGATACACATGGCATACGCTGTCCAACGAAATGCTTACAGGCAGGTTCCTTCTGGACAATGCAACAACAATAAGAAATACTACCATATAAGAATACGAACATAAAGTAAATGACTCAGAATAGAACAAACATTTTAGTATCGTACAGGAAGGCCCAGTTTATAGTCCAATATTTACACGTGTATCAGGGAAGGGGGGATTGAGGGGCAAGTATTTAAATAGTTCAGTATTAGCAATAATAATAATAAGAGTCTGGTAGCAGCAGTTGTGATGTGTGGGTGTGTAGCATGTGTGTATAGGTGTGTGTGTGTGAGTGTGTGTGCGTGTGTGGTGTGAGTGTGTGTGTGTGTGAGTGAGTTTCTGTGTGTTTGTGTGAGAGTGTGTGTGTGTGTGTGTGTGAGTGTGTGTGTGTGTGAGTGTGTGTGTACGTGTGAGTGTGTGAGTGTGTATGAGAGTGTGTGTGTGTGTGTGTGTGTGTGTGTGTGTGTGTGTGTGTGTGTGTGTGAGTGTGTGTGTGTGTGAGTGTGTGTGTGTGTGTGTGTGTGTGTGTGTGTGAGTGTGTGTGTGTGTGTGTGTGTGTGTGTACGTGTGTGAGTGAGATATATCACATCACTGTTAAAGGAGCTTTGTGTTGTGTTATCTCCAGCTTGCTGACGCTACGTTGACAGCTTTCAGAAGCCTGCTATAAGCTGAAACCGCCTATGTCTGTTTGTGGGTTATTGTCTGTAAAATCAACAAATCCTTAAAAAGGTAATTTGTTGAGATCCATGACGTCTTTATCTGTCACTGCTTAAGTGTAGCTTCTGATTGAGTTAAGATAAAGCTGCCATGGATGTGAGTGTCTTCCTCCTCAGTTTTTGGCAGCAGGTTTAAGGTTGACACCGATATGGCAACCTATTCCCTATATGGTGCACTACTTTTGACAAAGAGCATAATGGGCCCTGGTCAAAAGTAGTGCACAAAATAGGGAATAGGGTGCCATTTGGGATGTAACCTAAATTGCATGAATCAGCTACAGCAACGGCACCCCAGGAGGTGATATCAGATGATCCTTACGGCACCCCAGGGGGTGATATCAGATGATCCTTACGGCACCCCAGGAGGTGTAATCAGATGATCCTTACGGCACCCCAGGAGGTGTAATCAGATTATCCTTATGGCACCCCAGGAGGTGATATCAGATGATCCATACGGCACCCCAGGAGGTGATATCAGATGATCCATACGGCACCCCAGGAGGTGATATCAGATGATCCTTACGGCACCCCAGGAGGTGTAATCAGATGATCCTTACGGCACCCCAGGAGGTGTAATCAGATGATCCTTACGGCACCCCAGGAGGTGATATCAGATGATCCTTACGGCACCCCAGGAGGTGATATCAGATGATCCTTACGGCACCCCAGGAGGTGATATCAGATGATCCTTACGGCACCCCAGGAGGTGTAATCAGATTATCCTTATGGCACCCCAGGAGGTGATATCAGATGATCCATACGGCACCCCAGGAGGTGATATCAGATGATCCATACGGCACCCCAGGAGGTGATATCAGATGATCCTTACGGCACCCCAGGAGGTGTAATCAGATTATCCTTACGGCACCCCAGGAGGTGTAATCAGATGATCCTTACGGCACCCCAGGAGGTGTAATCAGATTATCCTTATGGCAACCCAGGAGGTGATATCAGATGATCCATACGGCACCCCAGGAGGTGATATCAGATGATCCATACGGCACCCCAGGAGGTGATATCAGATGATCCTTACGGCACCCCAGGAGGTGTAATCAGATTATCCTTACGGCACCCCAGGAGGTGATATCAGATGATCCTTACGGCACCCCAGGAGGTGATATCAGATGATCCTTACGGCACCCCAGGAGGTGTAATCAGATGATCCTTACGGCACCCCAGGAGGTGATATTGATTGATCCTTACGGCACCCCAGAAGGTGATATCAGATGATCCTTACGGCACCCCAGGAGGTGATATCAGATTATCCTTACGGCACCCCAGGAGGTGATATCAGATGATCCTTACGGCACCCCAGGAGGTGATATCAGATGATCCTTACGGCACCCCAGGAGGTGTAATCAGATGATCCTTACGGCACCCCAGGAGGTGATATTGATTGATCCTTACGGCACCCCAGAAGGTGATATCAGATTATCCTTACGGCACACCAGGAGGTGATATCAGATTATCCTTACGGCACCCCAGGAGGTGTAATCAGATTATCCTTACGGCACCCCAGGAGGTGATATCAGATGATCCATACGGCACCCCAGGAGGTGATATCAGATGATCCTTACGGCACCCTGGGAGGTGATATCAGATGATCCTTACGGCACCCCAGGAGGTGTAATCAGATGATCCTTATGGCACCCCAGGAGGTGATATCAGATGATCCTTACGGCACCCCAGGAGGTGTAATCAGATGATCCTTACGGCACCCCAGGAGGTGTAATCAGATGATCCTTACGGCACCCCAGGAGGTGTAATCAGATGATCCTCAGCCATACAGCAGAATATAACTGGGCTGCTGCTGGTAGGATACTAATGAACACATACATCATTCTGCTGATAGGATACTGATGAACCCATACATCATTCTACTGGTAGGATACTAATGAACCCATACATCATTCTGCTGGTAGGATACTGATGAACACATACATCATTCTACTGGTAGGATACTGATGAACCCATACATCATACTGCTGGTAGGATACTGATGAACCCATACATCATTCTACTGGTAGGATACTGATGAACACATACATCATTCTACTGGTAGGATACTGATGAACCCATACATCATTCTGCTGGTAGGATACTGATGAACCCATACATCATTCTACTGGTAGGATACTAATGAACACATACATCATTCTGCTGGTAGGATACTAATGAACACATACATCATTCTACTGGTAGGATACTGATGAACACATACATCATTCTGTTGGTAGGATACTGATGAACACATACATCATTCTGCTGGTAGGATACTGATGAACCCATACATCATTCTACTGGTAGGATACTGATGAACACGTACAGTGGGGAGAACAAGTATTTGATACACTGCCGATTTTGCAGGTTTTCCTACTTACAAAGCATGTAGAGGTCTGTAATTTTTATCATAGGTACACTTCAACTGTGAGAGACAGTTGTCTAGAATCTAGAAAATCTAGAAAATCACATTGTATGATTTTTAAGTAGTTAATTTGCATTTTATTGCATGACATAAGTATTTGATCACCTACCAACCAGTAAGAATTCTGGCTCTCACAGACCTGTTAGTTTTTCTTTAAGAAACCCTCCTGTTCTCCACTCATTACCTGTATTAACTGCACCTGTTTGAACTCGTTACCTGTATAAAAGACACCTGTCCACACATACTCAATCAAACAGATTCCAACCTCTCCACAATGGCCAAGACCAGAGAGCTGTGTAAGGACATCAGGGATAAAATTGTAGACCTGCACAAGGCTGGGATGGGCTACAGGACAATAGGCAAGCAGCTTGGTGAGAAGGCAACAACTGTTGGCGCAATTATTAGAAAATGGAAGAAGTTCAAGACGACGGTCAATCACCCTCGGTCTGGGGCTCCATGCAAGATCTCACCTTGTGGGGCATCAATGATCATGAGGAAGGTGAGGGATCAGCCCAGAACTACACGACAGGACCTGGTCAATGACCTGAAGAGAGCTGGGACCACAGTCTCAAAGAAAACCAGTAGTAACACACTACGCCGTCATGGATTAAAATCCTGCAGTGCACGCAAGGTCCCTCTGCTCAAGCCAGCGCATGTCCAGGCCCGTCTGAAGTTTGCCAATGACCATCTGAATGATCCAGAGGAGGAATGGGAGAAGGTCATGTGGTTTGATGAGACAAAAATAGAGCTTTTTGGTCTAAACTCCACTCGCCGTGTTTGGAGGAAGAAGAAGGATGAGTACAACCCCAAGAACACCATCCCAACCGTGAAGCATGAAAGTGGAAACATCATTCTTTGGGGATGCTTTTCTGCAAAGGAGACAGGACGACTGCACCGTATTGAGGGGAGGATGGATGGGGCCATGTATCGCGAGATCTTGGCCAACAACCTCCTTCCATCAGTAAGAGCATTGAAGATGGGTCGTGGCTGGGTCTTCCAGCATGACAACGACCTGAAACACACAGCCAGGGCAACTAAGGAGTGGCTCCATAAGAAGCATCTCAAGGTCCTGGAGTGGCCTAGCCAGTCTCCAGACCTGAACCCAAAAGAACATCTTTGGAGGGAGCTGAAAGTCCGTATTGCCCAGTGACAGCCCCGAAACCTGAAGGATCTGGAGAAGGTATTTTGGCTGAATAAGTTGACGACGGACTCGCTCAAGCTGTCGGGACTAACCCACAACGTTAGACACGAACACGAACGATCTGCTTGCGTTTTGATACACTGGTGGTTTGTTGTGGCCGAGTATTGGCGCTAAACCGTGTTGTTGGAGTCCGGCATGCTAGCTGGCTGTGGCGTCTTATGACGAGGTGCCCGGACGATTTTCACAGAATAATACTGCACCTAGTTAGCTAGCTGAATAAACTAAGTTAGTCTATTCCTAGAAAACATTGAACCGCTGTAGTTTACAACAATTATAGTTTCTGAGGTGGAAGTTGGGAGAGTTATATTTGGGAGTTGTGGTGAGGGAGGCCCCGCTCTCTCCTTTCCCAGATGTTTAGTTCATTTCATTCCGATCTCCTCTGCATTATTGTAGCCATCTGCTGCAGCCTGTCAACTATGCCTCTGCCTATCCCTGTTCTCTCCTCTCCGCACAGGCTACACAAACGCCTCACACCGCGTGGCTGCTGCCTCTCTAACCTGGTGGTCCCTGCACGCACCACCCACGTGGAGTTCCAGGTCTCAGGCAGCCTCTGGAACTGCCGTTCTGCTGCCAACAAGGCAGAGTTCATCTTAGCCTATGCTACCCTCCAGTCCCTCAACTTCTTGGCGCTGACGGAAACATGGATTACCACTGAAAACACTGCTACTCCTGCTGCTCTCTCCTCGTCTGACCATGTGTTCTCGCATACCCCGAGAGCATCTGGTCAGCGGGGTGGCGTGGCGAGAAGCTGTCTCCGCACCACGTGCTCTCACCACTGGTGTCCCCCAGGGCTCAGTTCAAGGCCCTCTCCTATTCTCGCTATACACCAAGTCACTTGGCTCTGTCATATCCTCACATGGCCTCTCCTATCATTGCTACGCTGACGACACACAACTAATCTTCTCCTTTCCCCCTTCTGATAACCAGGTGGTGAATCGCATCTCTGCATGTCTGGCAGACATATCAGTATGGATGACGGATCACCACCTCAAGCTGAACCTTGGCAAGACGGAGCTGCTCTTCCTCCCGGGGAAGGACTGCCTGTTCCATGATCTCGCCATCACGGTTGACAACTCCGCTGTGTCCTCCTCCCAGAGTGCGAAGAGCCTTGGCGTGACCCTGGACAACACCCTGTCGTTCTCCGCTAACATCAAGGCGGTGACCCGATCCTGCAGGTTCATGCTCTACAACATTCGGAGAGTACGACCCTGCCTTACACAGGAAGCGGCACAGGTCCTAATCCAGGCACTTGTCATCTCCCGTCTGGATTACTGCAACTTGCTGTTGGCTGGGCTCCCTGCCTGTGCCATTAAAACCCTAGAACTCATCCAGAATGCCGCAGCCCGTCTGGTGTTCAACCTTCCCAAGTTCTCTCACTTCACCCCGCTCCTCCGCACACTCCACTGGCTTCCAGTTGAAGCTCGCATCTGCTACAAGACCATGGTGCTTGCCTACGGAGCTGTGAGGGGAACGGCACCTCCGTACCTTCAGGCTCTGATCAGTCCCTACACCCAAACGAGGGCATTGCGTTCATCCACCTCTGGCCTGCTGGCTCCCCTACCTCTGCGGAAGCATAAATCCCGCTCAGCCCAGTCAAAACTGTTCGCTGCTCTGGCACCCCAATGGTGGAACAAGCTCCCCCACGACGCCAGGACAGCGTAGTCACTGAACACCTTCCGGAGACATTTGAAACCCCACCTCTTTAAGGAATACCTGGGATAGGATAAAGTAATCCTCCTACCCCCCCCTTACCCCAACCCACCCCCACCCCCCCCCCCCCCAAAAAAAAAAATAAACATTGTAAAGTGGTTATCCCACTGGCTATAAGGTGAATGCACCAATTTGTAAGTCGCTCTGGATAAGAGCGTCTGCTAAATGACGTAAATGTAAATGTACATGTAAGGTCTGTATGGAGGAGTGGGCCAAAATCCCTGCTGCAGTGTGTGCAAACCTGGTCAAGACCTACAGGAAACGTATGATCTCTGTAATTGCAAACAAAGGTTTCTGTACCAAATATTAAGTTCTGCTTTTCTGATGTATCAAATACTTATGTCATGCAATAAAATGCAAATTAATTACTTAAAAATCATACAATGTGATTTTCTTTTTTTAGATTCCGGCTCTTACAGTTGAAGTGTACCTATGATAAAAATTACAGACCTCTACATGCTTTGTAAGTAGGAAAACCTGCAAAAATCGGCAGTGTATCAAATACTTGTTCTCCCCACTGTACATCATTCTGCTACAGACACTAAAGCACTATAATGACAGATCTAGAGCCATCTTTAACATGGCTTGACAGTACGGCTCCCTTTGTTTGTCTTCATGACTATTTATTCAACTGCACGACCAAGACACGATCCACTTCATGGAATTATGTTTGTAAATACAGTCAACACATTCCTGATCTATACTGTATATCTTATTGGGTACATATCAGTTCATCACTTTGCACACTACCTTCTTGTACTTTTTTATTTGACTTTTTATTATTATTGATTATTGATTAATGTTGAGGGAGTTGGCACATCCGCAATTCACTGCACCTTGTATACCTGCTGGAAACTGTGTACGTGACCAATACAATTAGTTTAGATTTTGAGAACAACACAGTAATTAATTAAATACAGTATAAATGTGTCATATAATGTGTTGAGTATGAACAGAAAAGTAAAATTTGTGCTAAATATTGTCTGTATGATGGTGTAACTGAGAACCCAAGCGTGACAGACTCAGGTCTGCGTCACAAATGGTACCCTATGCCCTTTATAGTGCACTACTTTAGACCAGGGTTCTGGTCTAAAGTAGTGCACTATGTAGGGAATAGGGTACCATTTGTGACGCACACTGAACCTTTAACTGACCCTGCACTAATCAAGTCTGGATGAGACTTTGCATGCCAGATCTCTTCCACATGTCACCATGGGTAACGGTATCGATCCCTTCCCCTTCTGCTGTCAACTAGGCGTCACTTCTAATCAATCTAACAACACTACGTCTCAGAACCTGTCAGCTTGAATCCTGTAAAGGACTCATCCAAAAATACAGTGTGGCCGTAGGGTAAAGATTCCTCTGCCAACCAGGAGCCAGAATAAAAGAGAGAAGAGGAGTATAAGATGGCTTTGGTGTGGTAGGTCAGTGAAATGAACAAGTAGAATGCTACTTTGATGTGGTAGGTCAGTGAAATGAACAAGTAGAATGCTACTTTGATGTGGTAGGTCAGTGAAATGAACAAGTAGAATGCTACTTTGATGTGGTAGGTCAATGAAATGAACAAGTAGAATGCTACTTTGATGTGGTAGGTCAGTGAAATTAACAAGTATAATTCTACTTTGATGTAGTAGGTCAGTGAAATGAATAAGTAGAATGCTACTTTGATGTGGTAGGTCAGTGAAATGAACAAGTAGAATGCTACTTTGATGTGGTAGGTCAGTGAAATGAACAAGTAGAATGCTACTTTGATGTGGTAGGTCAGTGAAATGAACAAGTAGAATGCTACTTTAATGTGGTAGGTCAGTGAAATGAACAAGTATAATGCTACTTTGATGTGGTAGGTCAGTGAAATGAACAAGTAGAATGCTACTTTGATGTGGTAGGTCAGTGAAATGAACAAGTAGAATGCTACTTTGATGTGGTAGGTCAGTGAAATGAACAAGTAGAATGCTACTTTGATGTGGTAGGTCAGTGAAATGAAGAAGTATAATGCTACTTTGATGTGGTAGGTCAGTGAAATGAACAAGTAGAATGCTACTTTGATATGGTAGGTCAGTGAAATGAACAAGTAGAATGCTACATTCACAGGAGAGAAATAATTTGTTGGTGAGAGTTGATGGTGAAGCACGTTGTTGTTACATAGCATAACGTTTTAATCAAATGCAACAGCGGGTGCCACTTTAGCTAAGAAATTCATTACTTTTCTAGCTTTGTTCCAATAAAGATCTAAAGAGGCGTCACGAAATGGTTGATATGGGCACCTTTATATTGCCCTAGTGACAAGCTCCATTATGAAATGAGGCCATCCCAATAATGGGCGATTGGAATCTAATATTAAATGATCCATTTCATCTGGATCTTATTTACATCCCTGGTAAATAAGGACTCTTTGGCCAAGCAGTTGAAACAGCCTCAACTAGGTTCCTGTAATGAAAGCTCATAAATCAGGATCTCCGAGGGAAGCATCCCAAATGGCACCCTATTCCCTATATAGTGCACTACTTTAGACCAGAGAATGGCACCCTATTCCCTATATAGTGCACTACTTTAGACCAGAGAATGGAACCCTATTCCCTATATAGTGCACTACTTTAGACCAGAGAATGGCACCCTATTCCCTATGTAGTGCACTACTTTAGACCAGAGAATGGCACCCTATTCCCTATGTAGTGCACTACTTTAGACCAGAGAATGGCACCCTATTCCCTATGTAGTGTATAGGGCTCTTGTCCAAAGTAGTGCACTACAGAGTGCTCTCTTTTGAATTATATTGGAAATAAAGAAGATGGTGCCGAACTGTATGGCTGCCCTCTTTCGAGCTCCGACCCTACTTCACTACTTTGCTACTTCACTACTTTGCTACTTTACTACTTTGTTACTTTGCTACTTTTCTACTTTGCTACTTTGCTACTTTACTATTTGCTTCTTTACTACTTTGCTACTTTACTACTTTGGGGTTTATCTTTACTTTTGTTTGCAGTAAATGTATCTGCTATCATTTCTTATGATTGACAAGAACTTTTGAACATCAGATCGGCAGTTACTAACCCAAATTCTGGCTTCAACTTTGACTTTGACTCATCTGCCCTGGGCTCTTTTTGTAATTCCGACCCAATTTTCAGGCTTCCCAAGAGGAAACGAGGCAGGAAAGGGGGAGCCCTGGTGAGATTAAGGCAAAGGGAAAACCGGCCACCTCTTCCCTATATTCTACTGGCCAATGTACAGTCTCTTGACAATAAGATGGATGACCTCCGATCACGGATTTGCTATCAACGGGACTCACGTAACTGCAATATTCTCTGCTTTTCTGAAACATGGCTTTTGGACAGGATACCCCTCCCATGGCTATCCAACTCAATGGATTCTCCATTCACCGAGCAGTCAGGACAGTAGAGTCAGGGAAATTGAGAGGGGGAGGGGTATGCCTCTTCATCAACAGCAAATGGTGTGCTGACTCTAGCGCAGTGGAAGTCTCCACCCATTGTTCACTAGTCTTGGAATACCTGATGGTCAAATGGCGACCCTTCTACCTCCCGAGAGAGTTTTCAGCTGTTATTGTGACTGCTGTACATATTCCATCTGTAATCCCCATGTGAAATGACGCCAACCCAATAATGGGCGGTTGGAATCTTAGGACAAAAAAACAACAAGCTGTCACTTCACTTAACAAACTGTACGAGGCTATAACTTAGCAGGAAACCATGCACCCGGAGGCTGCTTTCTGTGTTGCCGGTGTTTTTTTATTATTGAAGACACGTGATGCCCAACTTCCATCAACACATCTCCTTCGCCACTAGGGGCGATAGAGTCCTAGACCACTGTTACTATACCAACAAGCAAGCATACAAGGCCCTCCCTCGTCCACCTTTCGGCAAATCAGATCATGACTCTAAACTCCTGCTTCCTGTCTACAAGTAGAAGCTCAAACAGGAAGCGCCTGTGACGTGCTCCGTTGAGAAATGGTCCTCCGAATCGGAGGCTATGCTACAAGACTATTTTGATAGCGCTGTCTGGAATATGTTCCGGGACATTACTGATAGCATCGACGAGCTAACCACCCCCGTCACCGGTTTCATTAGGAAATGCATCGCCAACATTGTCCCCACAGTGAAGGTTTGCTGCTTCCCCAATCAAAAGCCCTGGAATAACACAGAGGTTGGAGCTAAGCTAAAGGACAGGGTTACCGCACACAGGTCAACCCCGAGGCTACGGCTGAGGACATTAACAAGTAGTCCCGCTGTGACCTCTGCAGAGCCATCAAACAAGCAAAAGGACAATATAGGAACAAGGTGGAATCCTATTACAGAGGCTCCAACGCCCGCTGCATGTGGCAGGGGCTACAGTCCATTAAGGATTACAAAGGAAGATACAGCCGTGATCTGCCCAACGACGCCTCTCTACCAGACAAACTCAATGCATTTTATGCACGCTTCGACAAAAAATAACACCGAGCCGCACACGAGGGCCCCAGCTGACCCAGGGGACTGGGTGATCTCATTCTCAGGCCGATGTGAGTAAGTATTTTTAATCAGGTCAAAGCCGCGGACCGGACGGTATTCTAAAGCGCGTTTTCAGAGCATGCGCAGAACAGCTGGCAGGCATATTCACGGTCATTTTCAACCTCTCCTTGTCCCAGTCTGTCATCCCCACGTCTCAAGCTGACCACCATCATTCCTGTTTCCAGGAACTCTAAGGCTGCCTGCCACAATGCCCACCGCCCTGTAGCTCACATCTGACATCATGAAGGGCTTTGAAAGGCTGTTTATGGCACACAACACCTCCATCATACCAGACACCCTAGACCCACTCCAATTTGCATACCGCTCCAACAGATCCATAGATGACGCAATCTCAATTGCACTCCACACTGCTTTCATCTACCTAGATGTGGAGGAATACCAATGTGAGAATGCTGTTCATTGACTACAGCTCTGCGTTCAACACCATAGTACCCTCCAAGCTTGTCACCAAGCTTTGGACCCTGGGACTGAACACCTCCCTCTGCAACTGGATCCTGGACGGGCCGCCCCCAGGTGGTGAGGGTAGGCAACATCACCTCCGCCATGCTGACCCTCAACACGGGGGCCCCACAGGGGTGTGTGCTTAGTCCCCTCCTGTACTCCCTGTTCACCCACGACTGCGTGGCCACGCACGACTCCAACACCATCATTAAGTTTGCTGACAACACAACGGTGGAAGGCCTGATCACCGGCAATGATGAGACAGCATACACGGAGGAGGTCAGTGACCCTGCAGTATGGCGCCAGGGCAACAACCTCTCCCTTAACGTCAGTAAGACCAAGGAGCTGATCGTGGACTACAGGAAACGGGGAGGCAAGGAAGCCCCCATCCACATTGACGGGGCTGCAGTGGAGCCGGTCGAGAGCTTCAAGTTCCTCCTTATCCAGATCACTAAGGACTTAAAATGGTCCTCCTTATCCAGATCACTAAGGACTTAAAATGGTCCTCCTTATCCAGATCACTAAGGACTTAAAATGGTCCTCCTTATCCAGATCACTAAGGACTTAAAATGGTCCTCCTTATCCAGATCACCAAGGACTTAAAATGATCCTCCTTATCCAGATCACTAAGGACTTAAAATGGTCATCCTTATCCAGATCACTAAGGACTTAAAATGGTCCTCCTTATCCAGATCACCAAGGACTTAAAATGGTCCTCCTTATCCAGATCACTAAGGACTTAAAATGGTCCTCCTTATCCAGATCACTAAGGACTTAAAATGGTCCTCCTTATCCAGATCACTAAGGACTTAAAATGGTCCTCCTTATCCAGATCACTAAGGACTTAAAATGGTCCTCCTTATCCAGATCACTAAGGACTTAAAATGGTCCTCCTTATCCAGATCACTAAGGACTTAAAATGGTCCTCCTTATCCAGATCACCAAGGACTTAAAATGGTCCTCCTTATCCAGATTAGCAAGGACGTAAAATGGTCCTCCTTATCCAGATCACCAAGGACTTAAAATGGTCCTCCTTATCCAGATCACTAAGGACTTAAAATGGTCCTCCTTATCCAGATCACTAAGGACTTAAAATGGTCCTCCTTATTCAGATCACTAAGGACTTAAAATGGTCCTCCTTATCCAGATCACTAAGGACTTAAAATGGTCCTCCTTATCCAGATCACTAAGGACTTAAAATGGTCCTCCTTATCCATATCACTAAGGACTTAAAATGGTCCTCCTTATTCAGATCACTAAGGACTTAAAATGGTCCTCCTTATCCAGATCACTAAGGACTTAAAATGGTCCTCCTTATCCAGATCACTAAGGACTTAAAATGATCTTCCTTATCCAGATCACTAAGGACTTAAAATGGTCCTCCTTATCCAGATCACTAAGGACTTAAAATGATCCTCCTTATCCAGATCACCAAGGACTTAAAATGGTCCTCCTTATCCAGATCACTAAGGACTTAAAATGGTCCTCCTTATCCAGATCACCAAGGACTTAAAATGGTCCTCCTTATCCAGATCACTAAGGACTTAAAATGGTCCTCCTTATCCAGATCACTAAGGACTTAAAATGGTCCTCCTTATCCAGATCACTAAGGACTTAAAATGGTCCTCCTTATCCAGATCACTAAGGACTTAAAATGGTCCTCCTTATCCAGATCACTAAGGACTTAAAATGGTCCTCCTTATCCAGATCACTAAGGACTTAAAATGGTCCTCCTTATCCAGATCACTAAGGACTTAAAATGGTCCTCCTTATTCAGATCACTAAGGACTTAAAATGGTCCTCCTTATCCAGATCACTAAGGACTTAAAATGGTCCTCCTTATCCAGATCACTAAGGACTTAAAATGATCCTCCTTATCCAGATCACTAAGGACTTAAAATGGTCCTCCTTATCCAGATCACTAAGGACTTAAAATGGTCCTCCTTATCCAGATCACCAAGGACTTAAAATGGTCCTCCTTATCCAGATCACTAAGGACTTAAAATGGTCCTCCTTATCCAGATCACCAAGGACTTAAAATGGTCCTCCTTATCCAGATCACTAAGGACTTAAAATGGTCCTCCTTATCCAGATCACTAAGGACTTAAAATGGTCCTCCTTATCCAGATCACCAAGGACTTAAAATGGTCCTCCTTATCCAGATCACCAAGGACTTAAAATGGTCCTCCTTATCCAGATCACCAAGGACTTAAAATGGTCCTCCTTATTCAGATCACTAAGGACTTAAAATGGTCCTCCTTATTCAGATCACTAAGGACTTAAAATGGTCCTCCTTATCCAGATCACTAAGGACTTAAAATGGTCCTCCTTATCCAGATCACTAAGGACTTAAAATGGTCCTCCTTATCCAGATCACCAAGGACTTAAAATGGTCCTCCTTATCCAGATCACTAAGGACTTAAAATGGTCCTCCTTATCCAGATCACTAAGGACTTAAAATGGTCCTCCTTATCCAGATCACTAAGGACTTAAAATGGTCCTCCTTATCCAGATCACTAAGGACTTAAAATGGTCCTCCTTATCCAGATCACTAAGGACTTAAAATGGTCCTCCTTATTCAGATCACTAAGGACTTAAAATGGTCCTCCTTATCCAGATCACTAAGGACTTAAAATGGTCCTCCTTATCCAGATCACTAAGGACTTAAAATGATCCTCCTTATCCAGATCACTAAGGACTTAAAATGGTCCTCCTTATCCAGATCACTAAGGACTTAAAATGGTCCTCCTTATCCAGATCACCAAGGACTTAAAATGGTCCTCCTTATCCAGATCACTAAGGACTTAAAATGGTCCTCCTTATCCAGATCACCAAGGACTTAAAATGGTCCTCCTTATCCAGATCACTAAGGACTTAAAATGGTCCTCCTTATCCAGATCACTAAGGACTTAAAATGGTCCTCCTTATCCAGATCACCAAGGACTTAAAATGGTCCTCCTTATCCAGATCACCAAGGACTTAAAATGGTCCTCCTTATCCAGATCACCAAGGACTTAAAATGGTCCTCCTTATTCAGATCACTAAGGACTTAAAATGGTCCTCCTTATTCAGATCACTAAGGACTTAAAATGGTCCTCCTTATCCAGATCACTAAGGACTTAAAATGGTCCTCCTTATCCAGATCACTAAGGACTTAAAATGGTCCTCCTTATCCAGCTCACTAAGGACTTAAAATGGTCCTCCTTATTCAGATCACTAAGGAATCAAAATGGTCCTCCTTATCCAGATCACTAAGGACTTAAAATGGTCCTCCTTATCCAGATCACTAAGGACTTAAAATGGTCCTCCTTATCCAGATCACTAAGGACTTAAAATGGTCCTCCTTATTCAGATCACTAAGGACTTAAAATGGTCCTCCTTATCCAGATCACTAAGGACTTAAAATGGTCCTCCTTATCCAGATCACTAAGGACTTAAAATGGTCCTCCTTATCCATATCACTAAGGACTTAAAATGGTCCTCCTTATTCAGATCACTAAGGACTTAAAATGGTCCTCCTTATCCAGATCACTAAGGACTTAAAATGGTCCTCCTTATCCAGATCACTAAGGACTTAAAATGATCCTCCTTATCCAGATCACTAAGGACTTAAAATGGTCCTCCTTATCCAGATCACTAAGGACTTAAAATGATCCTCCTTATCCAGATCACCAAGGACTTAAAATGGTCCTCCTTATCCAGATCACTAAGGACTTAAAATGGTCCTCCTTATCCAGATCACCAAGGACTTAAAATGGTCCTCTTATCCAGATCACTAAGGACTTAAAATGGTCCTCCTTATCCAGATCACTAAGGACTTAAAATGGTCCTCCTTATCCAGATCACTAAGGACTTAAAATGGTCCTCCTTATCCAGATCACTAAGGACTTAAAATGGTCCTCCTTATCCAGATCACTAAGGACTTAAAATGGTCCTCCTTATCCAGATCACTAAGGACTTAAAATGGTCCTCCTTATCCAGATCACTAAGGACTTAAAATGGTCCTCCTTATCCAGATCACTAAGGACTTAAAATGGTCCTCCTTATCCAGATCACTAAGGACTTAAAATGGTCCTCCTTATCCAGATCACTAAGGACTTAAAATGGTCCTCCTTATCCAGATCACTAAGGACTTAAAATGGTCCTCCTTATCCAGATCACTAAGGACTTAAAATGGTCCTCCTTATCCAGATCACTAAGGACTTAAAATGGTCCTCCTTATTCAGATCACTAAGGACTTAAAATGGTCCTCCTTATCCAGATCACTAAGGACTTAAAATGGTCCTCCTTATCCAGATCACTAAGGACTTAAAATGATCCTCCTTATCCAGATCACTAAGGACTTAAAATGGTCCTCCTTATCCAGATCACTAAGGACTTAAAATGGTCCTCCTTATCCAGATCACCAAGGACTTAAAATGGTCCTCCTTATCCAGATCACTAAGGACTTAAAATGGTCCTCCTTATCCAGATCACCAAGGACTTAAAATGGTCCTCCTTATCCAGATCACTAAGGACTTAAAATGGTCCTCCTTATCCAGATCACTAAGGACTTAAAATGGTCCTCCTTATCCAGATCACCAAGGACTTAAAATGGTCCTCCTTATCCAGATCACCAAGGACTTAAAATGGTCCTCCTTATCCAGATCACCAAGGACTTAAAATGGTACTCCTTATTCAGATCACTAAGGACTTAAAATGGTCCTCCTTATTCAGATCACTAAGGACTTAAAATGGTCCTCCTTATCCAGATCACTAAGGACTTAAAATGGTCCTCCTTATCCAGATCACTAAGGACTTAAAATGGTCCTCCTTATCCAGCTCACTAAGGACTTAAAATGGTCCTCCTTATTCAGATCACTAAGGACTTAAAATGGTCCTCCTTATCCAGATCACTAAGGACTTAAAATGGTCCTCCTTATCCAGATCACTAAGGACTTAAAATGATCCTCCTTATCCAGATCACTAAGGACTTAAAATGGTCCTCCTTATCCAGATCACTAAGGACTTAAAATGGTCCTCCTTATCCAGATCACCAAGGACTTAAAATGGTCCTCCTTATCCAGATCACTAAGGACTTAAAATGGTCCTCCTTATCCAGATCACTAAGGACTTAAAATGGTCCTCCTTATCCAGATCACTAAGGACTTAAAATGGTCCTCCTTATCCAGATCACTAAGGACTTAAAATGGTCCTCCTTATCCAGATCACTAAGGACTTAAAATGGTCCTCCTTATCCAGATCACTAAGGACTTAAAATTGTCCACACACACGTAAACAGTCGTGAAGAAGGACCCCCCAGTGCCTCTTCCCCCTCAGGAGGTGGAAAAGATTTGGCATGGGCCCAGGGCCGGTGTTATGGGCAGGCCTTAGGGGGCCCGGCCCACCCTACCGTACCTCCTTGCCCATCCAAATAAAATATTGAAATATTGACAAAAAAGACGCATCAATCTCAGTTAAAGCATCCGAGCGAGCGAAACAGCGCCCCCCTCTGTCTCGGTATGTGTAGACTACTGTATGTTTAGGATGCTGTCTGAAACAAAAGAGTAAGGCATGTCATAGTATCTCTGCCCAGACAGCGTCATATACATGGGCTGCATATAGAGGGCGCTGTTTCGCTACCTTAGATGCTTTCTCCGGTTATATATACTGAACAAAAATATAAACGCAACATGCGTATAAGGAAATCAGTCAATTTAAATGAATAAATTATGCCCCAATTGATGGATTTCACGACTGGGCAGGGACACAGCCATGGGTGGGCCTGGGAGGGCATAGGCCCACCCACTTGGGCGTTTTTTCCCCACACAAGGGCTTTGTTACAGTTTCATCAGCTGGTCTCAGACGATCCCGCAGGTAAAGAAGCCAGATGTGGAGGTCTTGGGCTGGCGTGGGTTACACGTGGTCTGTGGTTGTGAGGCCGGTTGGACGTACTGCCAAATTCTCTAAAACGACGTTGGAGGTGGCTTATGGTAGAGAAATGAACATTCAATTCTCTGGCAACTGTTCTGGTGGACATTCCTGCAGTCAGAATACCAATTGCATGCTCCCTCAAAACATGAGACATCTGTGGCATTGTGTTGTGTGACAAAACTACACATTTTAGAGTGGCCTTTTATTGTCCCCATCACAAGGTGCACCTGTGTAATGATCATGCGGATTAATCATCTTATTGATATGCCACACCTGTCAGGTGGATGGATTATCTTGGCAAAGGAGAAATGCTCAGTAACAGGGAGTAAACAAATTTGTACACAACATTTTAGAGAAACAAGCTTTTTGTGCATATGGAACATTTCTGGGATCTTTTATTTCAGCTCATGAAACATGGGACCAACACTTTACATGTTGTGTTTATATTTTTTGTTCAGTAATAGTTTCAGCAGAGAGGAAGAGGCGAAGCGAGAGGGCTCACTCTCACCTAAATCTGTCCAGAATAAGCCCAATGCGTTTCTATGGGAATAATATGCAGACCTAAGCTTTTCACCTGACTTCCTGCCTTTGGGACAACGACTCCCATTGTTAGGTCGGAGACATGAGCATCTCATCATTGTATACAGATCTCTGGTTTCAGCCTCTTGCGAATTGGAAAGGAAAGTTGGTGCACTATTAGGATGCTGGATTGCAATGGATTTTCCGCCAATAGATCTTTCGCCAAGATTATATAATTACTCTAAATAAAATCATTCAAAATACTTCACCAGGGAGCATGACTAAGCCACAGAGGATCATTAGCTTCTTTTTAAAAAATTGCTGTGGATTGTTTCAAATGACTGTATAGGCCTTTGCCTATTTGGGAAGCTCGCAATTTGGGCAGTGCATGTGGCAACAGGTCTAGCTGATTTGACTTACCGCTGTCAGTGAAATGCGTCTAAAATACAGTGGGGAAAAAAAGTATTTAGTCAGCCACCAATTGTGCAAGTTCTCCCACTTAAAAAGATGAGAGAGGCCTGTAATTTTCATCATAGGTACACGTCAACTATGACAGACAAAATGAGAATTTTTTTTCCAGAAAATCACATTGTAGGATTTTTAATGAATTTATTTGCAAATTATGGTGGAAAATAAGTATTTGGTCAATAACAAAAGTTTCTCAATACTTTGTTATATACCCTTTGTTGGCAATGACACAGGTCAAACGTTTTCTGTAAGTCTTCACAAGGTTTTCACACACTGTTGCTGGTATTTTGGCCCATTCCTCCATGCAGATCTCCTCTAGAGCAGTGATGTTTTGGGGCTGTTGCTGGGCAACACAGACTTTCAACTCCCTCCAAAGATTTTCTATGGGGTTGAGATCTGGAGACTGGCTAGGCCACTCCAGGACCTTGAAATGCTTCTTACGAAGCCACTCCTTCGTTGCCCGGGCGGTGTGTTTGGGATCATTGTCATGCTGAAAGACCCAGCCACGTTTCATCTTCAATGCCCTTGCTGATGGAAGGAGGTTTTCACTCAAAATCTCACGATACATGGCCCCATTCATTCTTTCCTTTACACGGATCAGTCGTCCTGGTCCCTTTGCAGAAAAACAGCCCCAAAGCATGATGTTTCCACCCCCATGCTTCACAGTAGATATGGTGTTCTTTGGATGCAACTCAGCATTCTTTGTCCTCCAAACACGACGAGTTGAGTTTTTACCAAAAAGTTATATTTTGGTTTCATCTGA